>NC_088242.1:62773777-63006850 GCF_036934945.1 Oncorhynchus masou masou | reverse complement strand
CTAAATAGTGTCTGTTCCAGGTGTGTAGGAGTCAAAATAAGAATACTGGAAGAGATTTTGACAGTGTGCAGAGACCCGCAAACTGTAATTTAAAAATAAAAAGGAATAAATCCAAAATGGAGGCTTGAAGGCAAAATAAAGTTGTTTATTAAAACATCATGGTGCATGCCCCCAAAAAATCGTAGTGCAAGAAAATCCATAAATGAAAGGTGAAAACAAAAGTTTCAGCCGTAGGCCATTATCAGTGTGAATGTAAGGATAATTGCGTGTCACATGATCAAGCAAGGAAACACATTATACAATGAATCACACTAGTAGAATAGAATGCATGTTCTAGATTATATACAAATACATACAAAAGGGGACAGAGAAATATCCTCAATTACTGCGTTAACATGTACCCTGTGAAAATTTCCTCAGAATAAATAACATAGGGTGGTAAGAGTAGGGAGTTAGAGATACCACTAGATGGAGGTAGCAAACACCAATAAGAGGCAATATACCACTTAGAGAAAACACTTGAATAACAATTCTTCACTCAAACCCGATGGGTGGAGAGTTTGTAAATAGAATGCAGGTGCATGTTCTGTCTGGAGAAGACTGAGTTCCAGATTACCACCCCTACGTGAACGTTTTATCTGCTGTATAGCGCAGAGGGACACAGATATGAGACCGGCCTTTGAGAAATAGGGTAATTTCTCCTTACAGCACTCTTGTGTTCTATAATACGTGTTATCTGTCTACTGGTTTTGCCCACGTATTGCTTATTGCACAGACAGGAGGTAAGGTATATGACGCTAGAAGAGCTGCATGCGAGGAGCTGTTGGGTAGTGTATTGTTTGCCATTGGCAGAGCTGCTGAACGCACTCATTTCGCCTGAGCCCGAAACGTTTGTGTTGCGTTTTCACCTTTCATTTATGCACTATGATTTTTTGGGCACCATGATGTTATCATAAACATCTTTGTTTTGCATTCAAGCCTCAGTTTTGGACAGTGTGTGCAGGTCTCCATCTATTTCAAATACTGACCATCTCTGCCCCTGCAGTAAGGTGTGACCCATCTTAGTGAACGTTGGTTTGATCTGATTGGATATATTGTTTGATTTTTGGTCTATGGTTGGTCAAATCTGGTTTGAAAAAGTATATGTTGGTATAAAAGCATGACAGATTTAATGTTCAACCCTCTTCTTACTTCCTGTCCATGGAGACAGGTTGTTTAACACACTACATAGAATATTGAGCCTGATTATGGGTCAGGGTTCTCTGTCTTCATGCCAATACATTAAAAATATACAGGTCAAACATTACCATCTAAACACAACAATCCAAAGGACTGCTGATACTGAACTAAACAAAGGTCATGTAACAAAGAGTGAACAGAGAAACTAACAATTTACGCATACCAGTACACAATGTATGACACTTCTAGTTCTTGAAAGTAACAGTATTGAAGGGAGGGCACTTTGCTAAGGGAGAGGGGTCCCAATGTTCCAAAGAAAGGTCAAGAGTTGGAGCAGGACTAAACTGGAGATAATTAGCATGTTTGAAGGGATCATTTTAAGCAAGGCAAGGCACAGAATCACTAGTCCTGATCACATAATGAGTAGTTATTTGGAATGCAAAGTGACTTGTAGAATAGTTATTCTGAGCAGATCAACCGCAATGCAGTCGATCTCAAACACACCCAGACAGTACATGGAACCTGACAGGAAGAACTCCTCCAAATATAGCATTCATGTTTTTACTCTTTCCTCCTAAAGGCACTCCTCTTGCCTTAGCCATTCTGGGGCATCAGCATGAAGGGGTTTTCCTGTCCTGAGGTAGTAATGCTACGAGGCACGGACCACTGTTATCGCTCTCTTCCTCTCCTCCTCTTTAGATACTTAGTTGAGCCCCATCTGGACCAGAGAAAGAAAAACTTACCAGAGGTAAGGATTGCTGGAAATGACAACCTGGAGGCAGTTGATCTAGCACAGGGGTCTCAAAACCTCTTCCTGGAGAGCTACCGTCCTGTAGGTTTTTGCTACAACCCCAGTTGTTACTAACCTGGTTCAGCTTATCAACCAGCTATTTATTCAAATCAGGTGTGATAGATTAAGGTTGGAGTGAACGGTACCTCTCCAGGAACAGGGTTGGAGAGCACTGATCTAGCATCTCCAGAGACCACTCTGCCACTTTCCTCTGACACTGATGGCATTCAATGCATTCTGTGGCCATGTAATATGACTCATCAATGTTCAGTGTCCAGAATCCAGCCCAGTTTGAGAGCAGCTGGCCTTGGCACTAGGACTGAGTGCATGTCAGATTCAATTGCCACATTCGTCGGGGCATTCACAAGAAAAACTGTTGCCAAGAAGGGGGCAGGTGAGATTGGTGGCAGGTGTTGGGGTAGGTTCCTTGTTCCTTGTCAATCATTGGCTTATTGGTGTTTTCTAAGGGCTCAGCAGTAATTTTCCATTCCCGTATGGTTTACAATGGTGTGTCTGACTATGTATCTCTTTTAGCCTTGAGGCGCTTTCTCACAGACACCCTGTTTTGACTGCAATAACTCACACATCTCTGACCGTTTCTTATAAGAGGCAGAGACTAGAAAAGAACTGTGGAACAGTATTAAACCTTATAATGAATATGTTGCTAATCTGTGGTCCAGGACCCTATAAATGTAGTGGGGGAGGGTCTTATAGCCCTTCCCCTTCTATTAATACAACAAGCATAATCAATTATTATAATACATCAATCATTTGTTGCAGCTCCTATCATGACCCCCATCACAGGTCATGGTTGGCGTACAAAAGAAGAACATACGCACATCCCCTCTCCTCTGTGACGTCTTGACCATTTCTATTCCAAATGATCTCAAGAGAACTAATAGGATGTGAAGCTTATACAAGATTAACAAAACGTCTGGTTGCTGTTCATTTTGTATAAGCTGGACATCCTATTAGTTCTCTGAGATATATTGGAATAGAAATGGTCAAGATGTCACGCAGGGGAGGGGACATTGAGAGGAAACTTCTTCAAAGGGAATCTGTTATCAAGGCAAAGGGTGGCTACTTTGAAGAATCTCTTTGAATAATTTGTTTAACACTTTTTTGGTTACTACATGATTCCATGTGTGTTATTTCATAGTTTTGAGGTCTTCACTATTATTCTACAAAGTAGAAAAAGGTAAAAATAAAGAAAAACCCTGGAATGAGTAGGAGTGTCCAAACGTTTGACTGGTGCTGTGTATATAACTGCACATATTGATCATATTGATTCATCATGCCTGATGAAGTCCTAAGGGTTGAATCTTTGTTATAAATAAAATCACCCAATTAAAGTTGAAGGCTGAAATATGGTGAATCCAGTAGTTAAGTGTTCTTACTTTAGCAAAAAATAAAAAAAACTGAACTTAAGTTAACATTAGAAAACAGAATTAGGTATTGCTATGCAACACATTGAGTTATAAGCACATGTTTACCAGGATGTAGGGTACGTATTGCATCTTGGGAGTTTTTATTGACTTGGTCTTGTTTTAAGATGATAGCCCACAATCCCTGGAAAAGTTTTAAACTCTCAGGAACCACATCAGTGTCATAGCAATCTACTGATATGTGTGCATGCATAATTCTTTATCATAATGTGGTCCCTGAGAAGTTGAACTTACACAAGGGAAAGGTGTTGTTGAGACTTGAGTGGTCTAGGGACCAAAATCCAACCAACCATTGCCACAGACATGCATGTGGGTTAAAGTGTATGCTAGAGAACAAAGTGAGTAACAAGTCATAATGGCTGTTTGGCATATCTACAAATTTAGCTCTGGGTTTGTCTTGTAGATGTAGAACAACGGAGTGGATAACTTCCTCTGAATGTATCTGTGATGCCCATCAGTTTAGTCGTCTTAAGGAATCCTTGTGTGCTTGTTTTTTGCAGAAGAAAAATCACTGATGTTAATGTGTTGCTACCTACAGTATGTACGACAAGACCAGCAGTATAGTATGTAGTATGCATTGATCACCTATAGATGGTGCTGTGAACTAATGTTATAAATTACCACATGTATTGTTCAATGCAAATTTGTGGAGTGCATTTCCCACTTTAAATCATTAAGAACACCTGCTCTTTCCATGACATACTGATCAGGGGAAAGCTATGATCCTTTATTGATGTCACTTGTTAAATCCACTTCAATCAGTGTGGATGAAGGGGAGCAGACAAGTTAAATAAGAATTTTAAAGTTGTGACAATTGAGAAATGGATTGTGTATGTGTGCCATTACAGGTGACGAGGCAAGACAAAATATTTTGTTTCCTTTGACCGGGGTATGGTGGTAGGTGCCAGGCGCGCTTGTTTGAGTATGTCAAGAACTGCAACGTTAGGAATGTGTTCCTAATGTTTGGTATACTCGTTGTATGTCAGTGTTGCAAGCCAAAAGGTGGCAGTTTGTTGACAAGAAACACAGGTCATCATTGTGAAGGATGCTGTGGTTTCACCACAGCAACTATTTATTAGCAAAATTATGGAAATTAGTTCACTAACGTCCCCATCCAATGGAAACCAAGGGGTGGGGTCAGATATGTAACCATTACGAATCATATCGTCTTCGTCATCATAACAGTGCACTCCCACCCATCCACCTCCCTTTGCACTTTATATCTATGATCCTGTCTGCTACAATGCTATAGTTGTCATCCTCTTTTCAAAGTTTCTTTAAAATGATTTGGTGTAGGAATGTTACCGCCCGCAACATCACCTCAACGATGTGACGTCAAATTACATTTTTAAGTTGCCTTTTTGGTCACTTTTCCAGAAACCAGACAGAGGATGACAAGTAAAAGTAAGAAAGTCCCTTTGTACTTACAGTACAAGTCAAAAGTTGATACCTATTAATTCAAGGGTTTATTTTTACTATTTCCTACACTGTAGAATAATAGTGAATACATCAAAACTATGAAATAACACATGGAATCATGTTGTAATGAAAAAAAGTTAGATTCTTCAAAGCAGCCACCCTTTGCCTTGACAGTTTTGCACTCTTGGCATTCTCTCAACCAGCTTGAGGTAGTCAACTGGAATGCATTTTAATTAACAGGTGTGCCTTGTTAGAAGTAGATTTGTGGAATTTCTTTCCTTAACGCGTTGGAGCAAATCAGTTGTGTTGTGACTAGGGTTGGTATACAGAAGATAGTCCGACCAAGTCCATATTATGGCAAGAATAGCTCAAATAAGCAAATAGAAACGACGGTTCAATATTTTACGGCATACATGGTCAGTCAATGCAGAAAATTAAGAACTTTGAATGTTTCTTCAAGTGCAGTCGCAAAAACCATCAAGCACTGTGATGAAACTGGCTCTCATGAGGACCGCAACAGGAAAGGAAAACTCAGTTACCAGCCTCAGAAATTGCAGCTCAAATAAATGCTTCAGAGTTCAAGTAACAGACATCAACTGTTATACTACTACTAAAAATGACACCAATAAGACTTGCTTGGTCCAAAAACATGAGCATTAGACCGGTAGAGTTCAAATTTGAGATTTTTGCTTTCCAATCACCATGTCTTCGTGAGATGCAGAGTTGGTGAACGGATGATCTCTGCATGCGTGGTTCCTACCATGAAGCATTGAGGTGGTGGTGTGATAGGACTTTGCTGGTGACACTTTCGTGATTTATCATTCAGGGTACACTTGGCTATCACAGCAATACACAATCCCCTCTGGTTTGCACTTCGTGGTACTATCATTTGTTTTTCAACAGGACAATGACTCAACACACCTAGGGAAAGGGATTTTTAACCAAGGCAAATGATGTATCAGATAATCTGGCCTCCACAATCACTTGACCTCAACCCAAATGAGATGGTTTGGGATGAGTTGGACCGCAGAGTGAATGAAAGCAGCCAACAAGTGCTCAGCATGTGGGAACTCCTTCATGACTGTTGGAAAAGCATGCCAGGTGAACCAAGTTGAAAGAATGCCAAGAGTGTGCAAAGCTGTCAAGGCAAAGGGTAGCTACTTCAAAGAAACAAACATTTTAAATAGATTGATTCACATTTAGTTACATGATTCCATATCTGTTATTTCATAGTTTTGATGTCTTCACTATTATGCTACAATGTAGAATATAGTAAAAATGAAATACCTTGAATGAGTAGGTGTCAAAACTTCACTGATTCTGTATGTCCACACACATTCATGCACACTAAGTCACACAGCTGCACGCACTCACACAAGCAAACAGTGATGCAGCAAAGGCACTCACACAGTCATGCGCACAGACACACAGCGCTCACAGTGTCAGTGTGAATTGGTCTATCAAGAGCAAGTTGGTCTTAAAATTGGTCTATTTCATTATTTCCATGGACACTAATTCTCAGAAGCCATCAGTCACAGAAACAAAATATTGAGATGTTCTAATTGAATACCCCCCCCAACAAACATCTACCATCTAGCCCAAAAAACAAAACACTGGAACTAAGGCATGCAAAGGCACAGGTACCTAACAGAAAAATGTCCATTCCTTTCCTAGAAGAAATAAATGAAAAGTCCCCCCTCCATCCTTTAAATAACTTGACTGGTTAAAACAAAAACATCTTAAAAACAGTGAAAATCTCCAACCATAGTGACAGTTGTACAAATATTTTACACAAACATTTTTCTACATGGCATTTTAAAAACTGAGTTTAAAGTTAAGAGGTTAAAAGTGAAGTTCTCTACAAAGTGTCCATGATCCAACCCCCTCCAGCCACAGACATCCCAAGGACAATGGTCACTGAACACACGCTGGCCACCACACTGCCTGTATAGAAAGAGGGGAAAAAAATGTTTAGAAAACGTCACTGCTATACTAGGTACCATGCCATAATGCCTATGCCATTGTGTAGGTCTGAAACGATTGCATCAGGCTAGGGGGGCTGATTTGGAATTGAGCATCTGTCCAGGCCAGACTCTAGACAGTCTTAAGACAACCCCTTTATTATTACAACATGTAATTGCCATTCAAGATCATTGAGTCTAACATGTTATAAGATATAATGTTCAGACTACCCTAGAAGAGGCCACAGTCCTTCAGGTTGTTCTTGATGATGACATCGGTGACTGCGTCGAAGACAAACTGCACATTCTTGGTGTCGGTGGCGCAAGTGAAGTGGGTGTAGATCTCCTTGGTGTCCTTCCTCTTGTTCAGGTCCTCAAACTGACACTGGATGTAGGCTGCTGCCTCCTCGTATGTGTTGGAGCCTTGGAAAGTCGGGGCAAGGACAAAGGGAGACAGGGAGATAAATTAGTTTAGTCTTTTACCGTCACCATTGTGAGTTCCTGAGATGTTAAAGGCCCTATGCAGCCATTATATCAATTTCAAATCATTTCTGGGTAACAATGAAGTACCTTACTGTAATAGATTTCCATAAAAATAAAATGGGCAAAAATAGCTTGTTAGCTAAATATTTCTTAAGCAAGAATTTTGCACAGACTGTCTGGGAGTGGCCTGAGTGGAGAGAACTGAAAACTAGTCGTTATTGGTCTATTAAACAATTAAGCACATGGTGATGTCACCATGGAAAGCTGTAACCTCCGCCCATGCAAACCTGCTGATTAGAAGGTCCTGTGTAGATTGTACACTGCTCAAAAAAAATAAAAAATAACACATCCTAGATCTGAATGAAATATTCTTATTAAATACTTTTTTCTTTACATAGTTGAATGTGCTGACAACTAAAAACAAAACAAAAAATATCAATGGAAATCAAATTTATCAACCCATGGAGGTCTGGATTTGGAGTCACACTCAAAATTAAAGTGGAAAACCACACTACAGGTTGATCCAACTTTGATGTAATGTCCTTAAAACAAGTCAAAATGAGACTCCGTAGTGTGTGTGGCCTCCACGTGCCTGTATGGCCTCCCTACAATGCCTGAGCATGCTCCTGGACAGTCTGTGGTGCAACGTGGAGTTGGTAGATGGAGCGAGACATGATGTCCCAGATGTGCTCAATTGGATTCAGGTCTGGGGAACGGGCGGTCCATAGCATCAATGCCTTCCTCTTGCAGGAACTGCTGACACACTCCAGCCACATGAGGTCGAGCATTGTCTTGCATTAGGAGGAACCCAGGGCCAACCGCACCAGCATATGGTCTCACAAGGGGTCTGAGGATCTCATCTCGGTACCTAATGGCAGTCAGGCTACCTCTGGCGAGCACATGGAGGGCTGTGCGGCCCCCCAAACACCATGACTGGCCCACCGCCAAACCGGTCATGCTGGAGGATGATGCAGGCAGAACGTTCTCCATGGCGTCTCCAGACTGTCACGTCAGTCACATGTGCTCAGTGTGAACCTGCTTTCATCTGTTAAGAGCACAGGGCGCCAGTGGCGAATTTGCCAATCTTGGTGTTCTCTGGCAAATGCCAAACGTCCTGCACGGTGTTGGGCTGTAAGCACAACCCCCACTTGTGGACGTCAGGCCCTCATACCACCCTCATGGAGTCTGTTTCTGACCGTTTGAGCAGACACATGCACATTTGTGGCCTGCTGGAGGTCATTTTGCAGGGCTCTGGCAGTGCTCTTCCTTGCAAAGGCGGAGGTAGCGGTCCTGCTGCTAGGTTGTTGCCCTCCTCCATGTCTCCTGGTAGCGCCTCCATGCTCTGGACACTACGCTGACAGACACAGCAAACCTTCTTGCCACAGCTCGCATTGATGTGCCATCCTGGATGAGCTGCACTACCTGAGCCACTTGTGTGGGTTGTAGACTCAGTCTCATGCTACCACTAGAGTGAAAGCACCGCCAGCATTCAAAAGTGATCAAAACATCAGCCAGGAAGCATAGGAACTGAGAAGTGGTCTGTGGTCCCCACCTGCAGAACCACTCCTTTATTGGGGGTGTCTTGCTAATTGCCTATAATTTCCACCTGTTGTCTATTCCATTTGCACAACAGCATGTGAAATTTATTGTCAATCAGTATTGCTTCCTAAGTGGACAGTTTGATTTCACAGAAGTGTGATTGCCTTGGAGTTACATTGTGTTGTTTAAGTGTTCCCTTTATTTTTTTGAGCAGTGTATTTTCAACCAGCAACTATCAGGAAATAACACTGAACAAATGTTTTTACACTTTTGAAATGTTAGTTTCAGCTGTTTTACAGTATGATATAAAAACACTGGAAAACAGAATTGACTGCAGGTGTGGTGAGATCTGATAATCTTCACAACATAACTCCAATTAAGATGACCTGGAACTCGCTGTGCGTTCAACCTGAGCAAGGCTTAGCACCATTCACTAAAATGTGGGATTGAAGATGAATTGTAGAGTAGCTGATAATGATATATATATATATATCTAAAACTCTTACCTGCGTACTCCGGGTAACAGATAGTGAGAGGACTCTTTTGGATCTTCTCCTCAAACAGATCCTTCTTGTTGAGGAAGAGGATGATGGAGGTGTCTGTGAACCACTTGTTGTTGCAGATGGAGTCAAATAGCTTCATGCTCTCATGCATCCGGTTCTGAGGGACAGAAAGACAACCACACAATGCTTTTAGTTACCCACAAACATGTGTATCACACCATGCAAGTTTGTTATTTGAAATAAAAATGATAATTTTTAAAGGCATATAAAACAGATATTTCACAACTGTTGCTATGGTTCTGATGATGGAGTTCAAGCTTCCTGACACAATAGGGTCAGAAAATGTGAAACTCGATCTGTGGATAAATTAACACTTTCATATGAGAAAGAATGAAAGATGACTGAGGGATTGCATTAAATGAGATGAGAAAGATGACCGAAGCGTGAGTGAGTGTATAAGGATTACAGAGTGTGGGAGAGCAATATCAATGACTGATGCGCAAGGGATGAGTCTCACCATCTCCTCATCCTCGGCCAGCACAAGGTCGTAGTCACTGAGCGCCACACAGAAGATGATGGCGGTGACTCCCTCAAAGCAGTGTATCCACTTCTTCCTCTCGGACCTCTGACCCCCCACGTCAAACATTCTGGGGAGAAAATACACATACGGATTTGTTAGTATACATGAGCAAACACGCACACAAAACTTTCAAAAAGTATTTTCAAACATCTCCACATTAAACGTTTTGCATTCTCTCACAAACCATCACACTCCTCATGAACACTACAGCTGGCAAACTTTAGCCCTGAACTGAACCCTCTGTAGACTACAGAGGTTGTCATCAGCTGGCTTAAGGCGTCTGCATGCTTCCCAGCCAAAACAGTTCGGAAGAGTTTGTGCAAATATAACATTTGACGTTTGTTAGTTTTGGAAGTCGGTAAGGTTTTTAGGGGGTTGTTCGAGCACAGATTTATGTTTTTTTTTTTTTTGAGGCCAGTTGAAGTCGGGAGCCGAAGTCTACGCCCCTTTATCTGATTGGTCAACTGTAGGGATTCTTCAATAAGGTCTTAGTTGTCATTCAACGAGACGACTCGTTTTCATGGACATTTCCTCCATTGAGAAATACTACACCAAACATCTTAGATGTAAAATTGCACGACTAAGATCTCCTTGGCAAAAAGTTTAAAATCAATGACAGATTTCAGAGTTCTTAGATTCATTCTGACTTTGAGGAAGTGTATACTGGCTACTGTCTCAAAATGGACAAAGCACTATCGTTGTTTTGTTCTAGTTTTTCCAAGCGAAGGTCTTTTAAGGGAGTATGCGAGCACATTCATTCGGTTCGCTTTGCCGCCGGCCGAATTGAAGCATACCGACACCTTTTGGCCTGTTGAGAAACCCCCTCATGGCGCATCTCCATACAGGATTTACCCACAAGGCTCAGACTTTTCTGTTTCCATCTACGTGGGCCGGCACACGTGCCTCACTGGACCATGGCGCTGACATTCATGTTCTCACATGGGGCCAAAGCCAGGCCACTGGTCTTTCACATAATGGCTAACTGAACTAACACCTTCTCACAAAGTAGAGGTTTTGATATTGCAGAGGTTGATGATGCTCTTCACAAGTCTTTACTGTCAAAATTTTCCTTGTATAACACAAGAGTGTATACACTAGTTTAACATTGGTGTTTGTCAAAAAGGAGCACTAGTGGGTACAGCTGTTAAATGAGGTGGTTTCAGACACTATTAAGATGCACCCTTAGAGTGGGTACACTGGGGACTGTCTCACTTGAAGTGGAGGTCTTTGAAGGTGAAATGAGTCTCCACGATGCCAGTGGTCTTCACCCTGGTCCTCAGCACATCTTGCTGGGTGGGCACGTACGCTCCGTGGGCTATCCTGTCCAGGTCATTCAGATAACTGGGAGAGAATGATGGATAGGGAGGTCAGTGTTAGCAGTTTGTTGAATGTCGCAGTTGTATGGAGGAGGTTAATGTACTTTCTGAAGCAGGACTGTGTGTGCGCGCGTTACTCACTAGGCAGCGGAGTCATTGAGCTGGTATTCTCGTGAGCGGCCGAAGCAGGCCTGGACCCCACCGTCCTTCCAGAGGCGCTGGATGACTCCGGCCAGCTCACCGGTCATGAAGCCCTCCTCTGCTGATCCCGCCAGCACAAACAGCTGACGAGCATCATCCTGGTAAGGGACATGAAACAACTAACGGTTAGGAGGCAGAAGCAGTAAGGGAGGGTTTATTCAGACATTCTCCCTATTGTTTTAAACCTAAGATTCCACACAGACCTTCTGGTAACCTGGGTGGGTGAAGTTGAGCTATATTGTTTACTTCCACCCATTAACTTCTTCCATCTATGAAATATCACAAATTTGTATCTTTTTGAGGTCAGGGATAGAGGTTGAGCTGGGAATTACTTTTCTTCACCTCTCCATTAAAACTACCATCAACCCTATCCCCTGCCATTTGACCCCATAGACTAACCATCAACACTCCTGAACTCCCCAGCACAGATCTAGGATCAGCTTGACCTCACAAAACCTAATCTTAACTATAAGGAATAAAAAAAAATCTATATTTTTAAAAAGCACAAAACTGCTCTTGAATCATTATGTAGATCTCCCAGTGTCCGACTCCACTCACCGCTCTGGCTGCTTCAGCGAAGTCTATCTTGAGGCGCCCCATGGCTCTGATGATGGCGATGATGGACTGGATGGTGTTGCTGTACACCACTGCCTTGTACTGCTTACACTCCTCCTCTGAATAGCCCGCCTCATGGATGATCCTGGGAGGGGAGGGAGAGAGCGAGGGAAAGTAGCAAGACGTGGCAGAGTAGGACAACAGGAGAAAGAAAGCATGAATAAACAACTAGGCCTATTGCTTGTTATTCAAATATGTTATGGAACGACATTGATACGCCTAAAGTGAACATTTCCATTTAGATAACGAGAAACTTACTTCATCTGTTTGACAATGGTACTCTTCCCTGACTCCCCAGCACCTGAGAGACAGGGACAGAGGGAAAGAGAAGGAAGGAGGCCAATTAATGAGTGAGAGACTTAACATTCTCCATTCATTCATGGCTGTTTTGACTTGAGCTAGATCCTAACTTGAGATCCACACATGTAAGCCTAACTCACACTTTGCACAAGGTCCTATGAGACTAACCTGTCCAGGGACTGAGTAGCTCGTAGGTATTCAGCGTTGGGAAACGAAGTGTCTGATCTGCCCTAAAGGGAGTTCGTCAGGCTCTAGTTTAATAGGATTAATTAACTGCATCTTCCTACCAATGAGCTTATAGCTCTGGCATGCTGAAGACTTAGCATCCCACATTATACTCTAACTTTAACTGGTTGTGTACACCATCCACAGCGTCACATCCACTTTGGCAACGACTGATATGAGTAGGAATGTCACGATAATAAAAAAAGTGTTTTACAACAATACCAGGCCAAGTATCATGAGTATTATCGCAATACCTCAGTGAGGAGAGAAAATAAATAAAGCGCACTTCCACTCAATAGTACACATTGAACTTCACACTGTTCAGTGTATAATAGACTACTGCATAAAAAGGCTGATTTACTAATATTTGCAAAGGCCTACCTGTGATTTGGCTGGAGGAATGAGAGGAAGGAATATACATCAGTGGAGGCTGCTTAAGGGAGGACGGGTCATAATAAATGGCTGGAATGGCAAACACATCGAAACCATGTTTGACACTATTCCACTCCGGCCATTACCGCGAGCGCGTACTTCCCAATTGAGGTGCCACAAACCTCCTGTGATATACACGTATAAATGATCTGCATGTTATTGTGTCAGTAAGGAGAAAACACTGCAAGAAAACATCACTCTTCAGATAACAGACACACTCCATCTCCCTCACCCTCATACACACCTGTCGCTCAAACACACATTGCTCCATTTTTCAATATTACGCACCAGAAAGAAATTGATATAGTTTAGGCCTATATGAACTACCTTTTGAAGCACTGCTCATGGGTTGCAGAACATTTTCCTTTTTTCCTGTGCCAACTCAAAATTTGCCTAAACTTATTGTCAAGTTAACAGGTTGTTTGCTAGCTAGTTAACATAGCTGAACGTTTGTTATCAAAACAATCGTCTGCGACCCGGGATTAATTTAAAACTGTCTGCAACATGGTTTGTGAATTTCTATAAAATGAGCAGAAAGCAAGCAAGCACCATTTAGGCTAGAGACAAGCAGTTGTCTTTGCTGTGAAGTTACAAGCATGCCTGTGGCGAAGCTCTGCTCCATTTTCCCTCTTAACACTCAGAGGCTGCTTGACAGTGAATTTGCAAAGTCTACTCAGACTGATCTGTGCTGAGGGAGGCATTTTCATCCTGGGGCTTGAAAGAGTAGCGCAAAGTATGTATGACTACCGACAGAACACCATCAAAGCATTGGAGCTGAACAAATGGACAAGACTAGGGTATTTCAGACAGGCTACATATTGCTAGCCGTAAAGTCTCAACATCCAAAACACAGAACGAGGTAGAAAAATAACTTAAAATACATAACTATTGTATTCCTTCTCGATGCTTAAAAGTTATAGCTGACTACCCTGTCGGATCCCTTCTTATACGTTAAGCCGAATATATACAGCTATGCAAATCTATACATTTGTAAGAGTGTGCAATATACAAACATGACATTGCTTTTATTTATAATTGATATTAGCCTATGGTTTCAATATATCCTCTTTCAATAATAGCCTACTTAATAAATGTTTGTTTTCTAAAGCAACATAGTGCTCTCGTAATCACTACAGCTGTATGTAAATCTATAGATGAATTAAATTTGTAATCAAGTCCAGTGTCCTTGCCGTAAATTGTTGTAATTACCAGCAGCATGCCACTGCTGGCTTGCTTCTGAAGCTAAGCAGGGTTGGTCCTGGTCAGTTCCAGGATGGGAGACCAGATGCTGCTGGAAGTAGTGTTGGAGGGCCAGTGGAGGCACTCTTTCCTCTGGTCTAAAAAAAAAAATATCCCAATGCCCCAGGGCAGTGATTGGGGACACTGGGGTGCAGTCTTTCGGATGGGACGTTAAAACGGGTGTCCTGACTGTGGTCACTAAAGATCCAATGGCACTTATCTTAAGAGTTGGGGTGTTAACCCCAGTGTCCTGGCTAAATTCCCAATCTGGCCCTCAAACCATCACAGTCACCTAATAATCCCCAGTTTACAATTGATCCCCCTCCGCTCCCGTAACTATTCCCCAGGCCGTTGCTACAAATGAGAACGTGTTCTCAGTCAACTTACCTGGTAAAATAACAGATAAATAAATAATTACATCAGATTCAATGTTATTTCTATTGAATGATTGTGATTCATACGTAATTATTTCTCATCATTTTATTTTTCAGAGAGGAGCGTCCAAAACTAACCTCGGGTTTCCCAGGACACAGAAGTGAGCAAGTGGTCAGCACATTTTCCGAGGTGGAAGAGGCAGAAGACCCTGACAAGTGCACAGGATAAACTGAGCCTGCCCCTCCACAAGCACATCACAGAATCCCGACTGCAGATGGAAAGAGTCCTGGAGTAGGAAAAGGCCATCGCACAAGTCTACGGCAGCACTTAAGCCTCTCCAGCTTTTCACAGATGCCCTGTCAGGAGAGACATACGTGTGTCTTATCTGAATCCGGTTCTCCATTTTGCTTAAGACGAGGTTCTGAAATCAAAATGAGGGCGAAGCCAAACTGACCCGAGAGATTAAGATGAGGGTCCTCAATTACTTGAATGACATATACACCAACCCTGAAACAGATGAGCTGCTCACCATGGCTACCTTTCTGGATCCAAGGTTCATGACCACCGAGAAGCTGGTGGAGGTGAACTGTCTCCAAGACAGAAGCCTTCCTGGTAGGGAACACAGCTGTGGGAGACTTTGCTCTTGAAGAGGACCAGACAGAGAAAGAAGCTGCCACTGCTCCACAATCAGCAAATAAGTCAATTGTAGAGTCTTGGAAGCTTCTTACATTAGGCATCCCTGCCACAAGTTCACCCTCAGAGGGCATTTAGCACTGGGGGCAGTGTGGTTACAAACCATAGGGCAACTTTGAAGCCAGAAACTGTCAATAGGCTGGTGTTCCTGGCACAGAACTTGAAGAGGTTACATGGTGAACTGAGAAATATACAGACTAGAGGTTGACCAATTATGATTTTTCAACGCCGATACCGATTATTGGAGGACCAATAAAGCAAATACCGATTAATTGGATGATTTTTTTTAAATGTATTTTTTATGCATTTGTAATAATGACAATTACAACAATACTGAATGAACACTTATTTTAACTTAATATAATACATCAATACAATCTATTTAGCCTCAAGTAAATAATGAAACATGTTCAACTTGGTTTAAATAATGCAAAAACAAAGTGTTGGAGAAGTAAAAGTGCAACATGTGCTATGTAAGAAAGCTAACGTTAACGTTCCTTGCTCCGAACATGAGACCATATGAAAGCTGGTGGTTCCTTTTAACAGGAGTCTTCAATATTCCCAGTTAATAAGTTTTAAGTTGTAGTTATTATAGGACTATTTCCCTCTATACCATTTGTATTTAATTAACCGTTGCCTATTGGATGTTCTTATAGTCACTTTAGTATTGCCAGTGTAACAGTATAGCTTCCATCCCTCTCCTCGCTCCTCCCTGGGCTCGAACCAGCAACACAACAACAGCCACCACATCGAAACAGCGTTACCCATGCAGAACAAGGGAAACAACCACCCCAAGGCTCAGAGCGAGTAGCGTGCGCTAACTAGCCAGCCATTTCACTTTGGTTACACCAGCCTCATCTCGGGAGTTGATAGGCTTGAAGTCATAAACAGCGCAATGCTTGATGTACAACAAAGAGCTGCTGGCAAAACACACGAGAGTGCTGTTTGAATTCATGTTTACTCGCCTGCTTCTGGCCTACCACCGCTTAGTCAGATACTTGTATGCTCAGTCAGATTATATGCAACGCAGGACACGCTAGATAATATCTAGTAATATCAACCACGTGTAGTTAACTAGTGATTATAATTGATTGTTTTTTTATAAGATAAGTTTAATGCTAGCTAGCAACTTACCTTGGCTTACTGCATTTGCATAACAGGCAGTCTCCTTGTGGAGTGCAACGAGAGAGAGGCAGGTCGTTATTGCGTTGGACTAGTTAACTATAAGGCTGCAAGATTGGATCCCCTGAGCTGACAAGGGGAAAATCTGTCATTCTGCCCCTCAATATTTTTAAACATTGTTAGTGCGGACAGTGGAAAATAGTGATTTGAATTTTACTTCATATCGTCCACCCTTAAGCCAAATGCAGGCAGAAATGCCAACCAAAAAAAATGGTTAAGTTTGACATTATGGGGTACGGTGTAGATGAGGGAGACTGTTTAATAGATTTTGAATTCAGGCTGTAACAAAAGCGTGGAATAAGCCAGTGTATGAATACTTTCTGAAGGCACGCAGGCCTATGGCACGTTAATGGAACTGTAGCCTACTGTTCAGCGGTGTTAAAGGGGAACTGAAATCTAGACCATTTCTTGCAGTAAAGTGATACACCAAAATGTAAGCTTAATCGTTATTCAGGAACACGAGTGAAGAAACATGAATTCTTTCAGCATCTTGAGTAAATGTGCAGTTACGATAAACTTGCTGATAAAGATTGATACTATTTCAAACCACATACAATATGCATCCAAGCTAAACTGAAATCTTAGCAGAAATGTTGGGTTGTTTTCACAACCTTCTATTAACTTACAAACCCGTAAAACTGGAAATTTTGATTCAAAAATAGTTTAAAGTTCTTGCATTCTCTCCCTGGTCCCTAAACACCTTTGTGCTGCAAAAGTGCATAAGGCAGTGGTGCCATACTTAAAAATGGATAAACTATGAATAATTTACATTACAAGAGCAGCAATGTGTTCCCTCATCTCAGCCATTTGCGTGAAAGTTCCAAAATGCTATTATGAGAGAACACCATTCTAAAACACACACCTGGTGCAAGTGTTTTAATTTATGCAACAGGGATGGATATACAGCTTAATTGTAGAAACTTAGAGGGAATATCTAAAAATGTAACAAGGATTGTGCCTTACTGCCTTTGGATAGTAGAATAAATGCTGGTTTTAATGGCATATCAGGAAATCTTTGCTTGTTATCTATGGTCAGAGTTTGGCTGTAGGCTATTAAAATAAAATTGTATGCTTCAACATGCAAGGAATACAACTGGTGTAGACCTAACAGTGAAATGCTTACTTACAAGCCCTTAACCAACAATGCCATTAAAAAAATATACAGAAAATAAGCGATAAGAATAACAAATAATTAAAGAGCAGCAGCAAAATAACAATGTGGCTAAATACAAGGGGCACCGGTATCGAAGAAATATGTACATGTGGGTAGAGTTAAAGTGTCTATGCTTAGACAATAACAGAGTAGCAGCAACGTGGGGGGCAATGCAAATTGCCTGGGTAGCCATTTGATTAGGGGGTAGAAGCTGTTTAGAAGCCTCTTGGACCTAGACTTGGCACTCCGGCACCACTTGCCATGCAGTAGCAGAGAAAGTCTATGACTAGGGTGGCTGGAGTCATTGAACATTATTAGGGCCTTCCTGACACCGCCTGGTAGAGGTCCTGGATGGCAGGCAGCTTGACCCCAGTGATGTACTGGGCCGTACACACTGCCCTCTGTCGTGCCTTGCGGTCAGAGGCCGAGAAGTTGCCATACTAGGCAGTGATGCAACCAGTCAGGAAGCTCTCGATGGCTGTAGAACTTTGAGGATCTGAGGACCCATGCCAAATACTTCCAGTCTCTTGAGGGAGAACAGGTTTAGTCGTGCCCGCTTCACAACTCTCTTGGTGTGCTTGAACCATGTTAGTTTGTTGGTGATGTGGACGCCAAGGAACATGAAGCTCTCAACCTACTCCACTACTACCCGTCGATGTTAATGGGGGCGTGCTCGGTCCTCCTTTTCCTGTAGTCCACAATCTGCTTGGTCTTGATCACGTTGAAGGAGAGGTTTTTGTCCTTGCACCACACAGTCAGGTCTCTGACCTCCTCCCTATAGGCTGTCTCCTCGTTGTTGGTAATCAGGCCTACCACTGTTGTGTCATCAGCAAACTTGATGTTGGAGTCGTGCTGTCATGAGTGAGCAGAGTACAGGAGGGGACTGAGCATGCACCCTTAGTGTGCTCAGTTCCCTCCTGTACTCCCTGTACACTTATGACTGCACGGCCAGGCACAACTCCAAAACCATCATTAAGTTTTCCGATGACACAACAGTGGTGCTTAGGATCAGCATGGAGGATGCGTTGTTGCCTATCCTTACCACCTGGGGGCGGCCCGTCAGGAAGTCCAGGATCCAGTTGCTGAGGGAGGTGTTTAGTCCCAGGGTCCTTAGCTTAGTGATGAGCTTTGAGGGCACTGGTGTTGAATGCTGAGCTGTAGTCAATGAATAGCATTCAGGTGGGAAATGGCAGTGTGGAGTGCTATAGAGATCGCATCATCTGTGGATCTGTTTGGGCGGTATGCAAATTTGAGTGGGTCTAGGGGTTCTGGGATAATGGAGTTGATGTGCGCAGTGACCAGCCTTTCAAAAGCACTTTATGGCTACAGACGTGAGTGCTACGGGTCAGTAGTCATTTAGGCAGGTTACCGCCGTGTTCTTGGGCACAGGGACTATGGTGGTCTGCTTGAAACATGTTGGCATTGCAGACTCCGACAGGGAGAGGTTGAAAGTGTCAGCGTAGACACTTGCCAGTTCAGCGCATGCTCGGAGTTAACGTCCTGGTAATCCATTAGGCCCTGCGGCCTAGTGAATGTTGGCCTGTTTAAACGTCTTACATCAGCTGTGGAGAGCGTGATCACAGTCTTCCGGAACAGCTGATGCGCTCATGCATGTGTCAGCGCTACTTGCCTCGAAGCGAGCATAGAAGTTATTTAGCTCGTCTGGTAGGCTCATGTTACTGGGCAGTTCTCGGCTGTGCTTCCCTTAGAAGTCTATAATAGTTAGGATGTTGAGTATATCCTTTCCATCCGACTTATTAAAATTTAAAAACTATGTCCTATTCGGGGTGAGTAATCGCTGTTTTGATGTCCAGAAGCTCTTTCCGGTCATAAGAGACGGTAGCAGCAACATCATCTACACAAAATTAAACAATGCGGGGGGAAAAAAACTAACAAAATAGCACGTTGGTTAATTAAGAGCCAATAAAAACAGCAGCCATCCTCTCCGGCGCCAAGGTAAGATAGGCTATGTAAAACGTCCAGGTTTCAAACGATGATATGGCTGGCTAGGCATCGCAAATTTAAATATTTTGGTTATGGAAATGTATAATATCACTCCAATGTTGAGCAAAGAGGCCTATTAGTACACACATTTTACTCTCCCAGTCTGTCTGTGGGCACGCCGGCCCAGAGCTGAGGTTTTGTGCGCATTTGCATAGCATGTAGGCTATGGATAGCTCCTATGATATTCTAGAGAATTGCATCTCCCTGACCTGAACCAAATGCACAATAAAACGTGCAACGTATTTCTGCCTTGCGCTGCAACACTGCCTGGCCAGGGGCTGTGCGTGCACACATGAAGAGCAGAGAGTCAGATTTATTTTTTTAAAGCGCTGCACACAGGCATAAAGGTTTAATTTACTTGAAATGTAAGTCTACTGAAGTGAGACGTTGTCCTTGTGTTTCTTGGCCATTCAAAAAAACCTAGCTTGTGAACAAAACAATGTTAGACTTTCAAAATGCTAGGGATGAGAAGCAACGTGGATACTAGTCAGACTCAATCGCTCAGGAACAAACATGACTTGAGTCGCATTACCACGGTAACCTCCCAACCTTAAAAAGTGGAAGGTGAACATTTGTCTCATCTGACACCAAAAAAATGAAATATTTCACATTACTTAATAATAAATGTGTCGTTTTCAAAACCTTACAACACATACTAATCCATTTTTGTGTAATTTCAGCTAAATATATTCTAGTTGCTAAAAATTGTGGCTACTAGATATATATTTTTTAATCTACCTGCCACAGTGGCTGGTGTACCAAAAAGTTAATTCTATATTTTAGACCCTGGCTGCTAACAAGTGGTGGCTCTCAACAAGGTCAAGGCGAGGGTGAAGCAGAGAAAGTGAAAGCTGGGGAACACACACGCATATGTTCTTTATTTTATATTTGAGCTATTTTGTTTAAAAATGGGGCAGCTGGTGGTCAAATGTAACATCTAACTTAAGTTTATTCAGTAACCAGTTCACAATAACATTGTTCTGAGATATTGTATACATCTTCAATTAATCAATGATAATTATTAAATGTAATGGTTATTTTTCTGTTTTCATTAAGATGCAAAAAGGATTATAAACAAGTTTAAACAATATAGACTGTTTTAGAAATACACCAATTACTTTAAAACCACTGCAAATGACCTAGACCCATGTTGGCATATATATATATATATTTTTTTTTATATCGGTCACTGTTCACGTTCAGTTTGGGACAGTTGAAATTGCATTTCGGGATGGCGAGGGAAAAAGTTATTTGCGAGCCCTGCTCACAACCACATGCATCCATGCCAGCTCAGGACCACATCCGGCTTCATCACCTGCGGTATCGTCTGAGACAAGCCACCCGGACAGCTGATGAAACTCGGGAGTATTTGGCTGTAATAAAGCCCTTTTGTAGGGAAAAACTCATTCCGAGTAGGTGGGCCTGGCTCCTAAGATTATGGGCCTAAGCCCTCCCAGGCCCAATCGTGAAATCCATAGATTGGGGGCTAATTAATTCATTTCAATTGACTGATTTCCATACACACACACATATACATATATATACATATACACATATATACACACACACACACACACACACACATATATACACATACATATATAAAATTGTTGCATTTATATTTTTGTTCAGTATAGTATAATCTTGAAAACACAGGGTGTGCCTATATGGAATAATACGCTAACATTTCAACCAATCAATTAGTTGAAAGAACAGACGACCTTCGGTCGACCAAGATAGCCCTACAGAACACACATTGCGTTATGCCCCAGGTGTGAGATCTGATACTGCAACTAACACGACCTGGACTGGAACATGGCTGGGATGCAGAGCACCTAATGGTTGGGGAAAGCTGCTTTGTGCCAAAGACCCTACTGGCTCATAAGGGTAGGCAGGTAAGTTAGATTCATCCCATTCTCTTAGAGCCACTGCCCAGGTAACATTTGGTTAATCCCCAAGTCTTTGAATCGGGCGAGTTTGGTTAACCGTGCTAGGTCTTCCAGAAGTAGTCAGGTGAGAGTGCTTCATTATGCCCCAGTTGCATTTGTTTAGCCCACAGTTTCCCTCACACCTGGTAATGTGAACCAGCCTGTGCATGTTGCCAAGCAACCGCCTGTTGTAGAGAATCAAGACAACCAACAGGATGAGGAAGGTGACAAGCTACTCAGTTAACATCTTGGCCATCCAAGTTTAGACTAAAATCACAAGATTAGAGAAGAAAGACTTCCATGTTATCATCCAAATTATCTATTATGAAGTTTCCTACAGTGACTTTGGGTTGCACTTTTTGCAAATGTACTGTAGCTTGTTAGTGAGCGCTAGTAATCATTGTATGTTACATTGACAAAATGTATCAAAAACCATCCCAAGACCAGAATCATAAACATGACACTATCCATCTTCCTTGGAATGTGCCTTAATTGTGCACAAGGGTACACACTTCTTCTAGACTGCCTGAGCTGCCAATGGACATTTTCTGGGAAGCCAGGTTGGGGCTGCAGAGTATTTGCATGTAAACACATCACACAGACAGCACGCATGGACTTCAGGTTTCACTTTCAAACACTCAGGGGAAGAAAAAAATTCTAATGAAATTTAGAAATTCAGAGCTTGAGTTCAGTCCCTATGGACAAAACCAACAGCGATACAATTGCAAAATATAAAACATATCTAATATTTCAGTAGTATACACAAAACATAAGTCTATTTGGGAAGCAAACGAAGAAACTATAAAGCCTGTGAACTTCACACCACAAATAACTTGGGTAGTTGACTGACAACAAGAAGTATTCTTATGCTGTGGGAATCATTTATAGCAAAAAGGAGAGTAGAAGAATCGGTGTCCATTTCCAGTGAGATTGTTATGGATTCATATTTTAGCTAGTGTGATGTCATATGGCTGCTACTAGATTCTAACGTTGACTACAGTTGTACCAAATACAGTATATTGTTGCCCTTGCACTTTTGCTCTCAAATAAGTTTGGAAATTAAAAATTGGGTTTTCAACTAACATAAACTCGTACATTGCCCAGGTCCGTACAATTGCCCTGATTTTAGCACCCCAAAAACGTAATACTTCCAGATCAACTGTAAAGTCAATACCATTGTAAAGCACAATTTCTCCCCTTTCCAACAGAATAAATTACATGACCTAAACGCTGCCCGTTTTGGCATAATTCAAGCAGTCAATGAGCCCCGCCGGGTCTTTTTAAAAATGGCGGATGGGGATGTGAAACTAATGCATGAGAAGGACAGCTGTCGTGTGGGAAAATTTATTTTTTTCACTTAATCACTCGATCTGTCCAACTTATCTAAAATGTAAATAAAACACTATAAAGAGTTTATATAATGTGTCATTACATAAGTATTTGAAGGTTTGTGTCAAATTTGAGTCTGGTTTTTCGGGCGGTGCTAAAGTGATCTTAGAAGTAAACAGCGGCTTTGAGAATGATGATCGCATGCAATGACGACGCAAAAAATTACTAGGTATCCCACCCATACCCCCGTCACTGTCCATTTCTTGTTTCTAAACGATGAGAGAAGTGCTACACCTGGTGGAGAGAGATTGTAAAACAGAAATAATTGCTTTATGCGTGCTGTACGTTCAGACATGACATGTCCCAATGTAACGGGAGGGTCTGTTTTTTTTTACCAACTTTTCTCCAATACTATAGAGCCATGTCCATGTCGATCAACGCTTGACAAGAAACCTAGTTCACACCCCCGATTTTGAAGTCAACAGTCCCATTAGTTCTTTGTAGCCTCGTTTGAATGTTGCGGTTGCACACATTTGTACAGAACGGGGTGAGTTTACGTTATTGTTGAATACTGTTTTACAAATGTTCCATCCCAAGAATCTATAAAATATTATCCCGGCATATGTCTGGATTTGATTAGAGCTTCGATCGGCATGAAAATTAATGCCTGATGCTACCAGAGCCCCACGTTAAAGAAATGTTATGAGCCCTATATTAAAACCTCATCACCCCAGGACTAAGGCTGTGAAATTCGAGGTTAGGCCAGGTCAATGTACAGTCACCAACGCTGCTGTGTCATTCTCTGTGGCAATATGAGGCTCAACGTGGTTAGAGGAGTCGGTAATGAAATAAATCACATACTACTGGAAAAACAATATGCTTATGAAAATATTAGTTTATAGTTCTAAAAAGGTACATGCAACTTCATGTATTCCACCGCAAACTGTCAACACAGGATAAATATATAGTTTCTGGTAATAATAAAACATGTTTTGTTTAGATACTTTCCCTCAAAGTTTATAGCAAGTCAAGCTCGCGTATACTGCAGAGCAGCTAGTTAGCTAAAAGCTAGGCTGAAGTTACCATTGTAACTAGCGACCTCTACCTAATAACCAAAAACAAACGTCATTACCATCCTAAACAATGGCATCTTCAACCTAGACTTGCTTTAGCTAGCTGCACTACAGTGCAGGCTAGCTTGACTTCCTATGGAGGTAGAGAAACAAGTTGAGGAAAAACAAGTCGTCACCTGAAACAAACACGCCACTTGTACGTTCGGTAGCGAGGCAAGACTGAAGATGTACGGCGTAATGAAATACATCACCAGTCGACGTAAACTAGGCATTACAGCCAATACGCGACCAAAACAACTTGGGAGTTCGGAAATGGCCAACTTTAGAATTGTGTTCAAGACAACTGGGAACGGGAAAAAAAACATGGGGGGGGGGGGGGGATCGTTTAACCCCGGTCATCCGACTCGGAATTCCAAGTTGGAAACTTCGGCCTCTAAGATCACGGACGATTTGACCTCGATTTCCCCACTCCCAGTTCTATTGAAAGTACCATGAATGCGTAGTTGGTTGCTTTCCTGCCCTCACGCGTCACTGTACAAAGATCTCCGCTAAACATGGATTAACATGGTTTATCCGTGTCTCTGTGGCGGCGGAGTACTAGTTGACTACCAATACCATATTGCCGATGTCTGCAACTGATACAAACAAGCAACGTATAAAGAGACGCTTCAAATGAAAAGCGAACGGACTACATTAAAATATAAAATAGGCATGTTTAAATACATTTCATGTTCAATCGAGGTATTTGCTTATTTTAGGCTACTGTCTAATTTGTCTCAATATATGCCCATTTCATGTGCACAATGTTCCAAATCGGTGACTTATCGAATGTATTGGGTAAACTCTAGGAGATGTTCCGTCGTCAGTAGTGTGAAATATTTATAATATTAAGGAAATATTTGAATTGAGAAAGATGATCCGAGAGCAGCGCTCCCTTTCATCTCGCTATCAGTAAAGACATGCTCCAACAAAGCACTTAACGACAGATTTCTCTGTGTGTTGCTTTGGGAAACACAATTACAGTACGGCCGTTGTAGGAAATATGCAGTTAAAAACACTCGAAAGAATAAATTCCATCGCTATAGGGAAACGGGGCCCTGCTTGAGACTACAGTTAATGGCCGTGATACCGGAGAGAGATTAGCTAGCCAGTTAAAAGCTAACTAAGGATGGGGGTACTTTGCTAGCTGCATGGCCAGTAGTTCGCTATCCAACAAGGGCTAGCTAAGTAGCTTGTTAGCGAGCTATTGACTAGGCTAACGTTAACTAGCTAGTCATTTGGATTTGTTCAATTTCATTCAGCAAAGTTGTCAATGTTAACACTAAAACTATTGTACACCAACTGTATAAGACTGTTCGATATATAGTTAAGCAATATAGGCTAGCTCAGGTTAGCCAGCAAGCTAACTTTTCATTCAAACATTCGTTCGACACTCCGTCTTGGTCTCACCAAGCAGAAGCAGCTTGACTTCCCGTGCTGCTTTTTCCCCGTCGTCCCGTAAATTCCTGTCGATTATTTTACTGCGCTCCTGCGCCGCCTTATCACCCGTGCTCAGAGTACACCCCATCTTCAAGCAGATTCCCCAAAAGGTGTAAAAGTTAAAAAGATAAAATGTTCAACATGCACAAGCTAAAAGGAGGGTGCCTCCCTCGCGTCGGAGATTCAAACACAACCCTTGCCTCGCACCCAGGCTAGCCAAACAAATTGTTTCTCAGCAGCACTATTACTTCACTTGAAAATTACTTTTCGTTGCTGTTTCTATCTCAGTTATTTGCCGATGTATACGTATTCTGATGTTTCGGCAGCGTTGACAATTTTCACGTTTCTTTACGCTGTTGAAAGGTTTGTTTCCTGTTCTTCAAATACCCAATGTATGCGCATGCGTGATAGCGCGCAGCACTTTTTAATACCCGCATCAAATTATATTTTCTGGCTGGCACCAAACTGATAATATTGCTGCTCTCTTGAGGTGATGCCCTGAACCCATTGAGATGAAGGCAACATTTTGTACCTGTGAGTTTATAACATACATGACAGGTTCAAAAAGCAGTTGGGTGCATTATATGCAATATCATATCTATCTCTGTTTTATCTTTACAGAAATGCAGAAGTCATGAAAGTAGCCCACCTACCTAATAGTGCAGTGCCAGGTTTCAGAGCCTGGGCCAGAGATATGAGTAATAAGCCAACAAACAGGGTAGATATCTGGATAAAGGTATATTTATTGCACCATAATAGTCATTGTATTCCATCAATGTTAAATCCTAATTTTGACAATGCAAATAATTCACACTATAGTTCAATTATGTGATGATATGCTTTATAACCCCAATGCTGGGGGTTGAATGTGTAGGGCCTATGGAGTGGATGCAGAGAGGCTAGCCAGTGTAATCTAAAATGGATTATGGAGAGTTAACGGAGACTAATGGAGATTAGGCATTGAGTTAATAAATGGCTTTGTCTGGCTGTTTGTTTGTTGGCTGCGGTGGGTGGCTTGTGCTCAGTATAGATGCTCAGTCATTTAGATGATGACACTTTGTAATGTTTTATGGATCCTAGGCACCGCCGGCCCGCTCATTAGGTAGGATTAGGCGGTTGCCTATGGTGGCAGATTGACGAAGGTAGCATTTTTTGAGCTAAACTGACCAAGACGCATCTCCAACGTCAACACATAAAACCTCACATAGTACTGCCCCAAAACAATGACAATTTCTCTCAACCAGTGCCATATGGGTTTTTAAGGTGAGCGCTGATGCCACCCTTTGATAAGCAGTGACCACTTTGTCAAAGGCAGGGGCGCTAAATATTTTGCTTGTCCATTCCCAGCGCGCCTCTCCATGGTGCTGTTGGAGAGACACATCTCTGAAGTGCTCCACCAATGTTCTGTCAAGAAAATGATCTAACATAAATCATGTAGCGGATGCAGGATAGGGTCAGTTGCGATTTTAGTATGTACATCTTGGTGGGGCATGCATCCCCCCCCCCCCCCCCAAAAAAATGTGGGATGAATGCCAGCAAAGCTACTACACAACACAACACGAAACAATACATTAATTGTACTATAACGGTGACAAACAGTGCCCACAGACTGTTAGGGCTTACATAAAACTGTTGCAACAGCAGAGTCCCGACAGCATTCCCAACACCTTACCACTGCTACACCTGGCTATGAGCGGAGCCTTGTCTGGCAGTGAAACAGTTAATTCAGCCTCATTTACTGCCTTTAAAAAAAAGCATAGCTGATATGGCTGACTTGCTTAAACAAATGTGTTTTCTATTGACAACTGAGATGTACAAACTATGGCATAAGGGGACGACAAGCGGATAAGAGGCAATCTGTATTTTCGATTAAGACACTAATGAGCAAGCCAGGATGGAGGAAGTCATTATAACTATTTGTTCAGCACTTTTAAAATGTACAGTGACAGAATTCAGAACCTGGGCTGTTCTTTCAATGTTCTCCCTGTACACCAAGTCAGAACTGTAGGATGAATAAAGGGGGGATATAAGCCGACAATGAATGCTCTTACAATATTCAATGATTACATTTCTCAAAAACAGGTTATAAGCTACATGTGCACCACCAAGTCAGAACAGGTGGCAAAATTAAGAGGTGCAAATAGACCAAATTATTAGGGTGAGTCATTAGGGCTACTAACAGCTTACTACACAACATACACTAGTATTACTTCTTTAGCTAGAGTATACATATCTCCCTGGCATATTACATAATTTATGCAGCAGCATACAGTACATTTTTGGAGTCACCTTGTTGTGCTGTGCTCACTTGAACAGGAAGGTGGTGCGGCGGTCCTTCGTGGGCAAATATGGTCATCAAACTTTATCATCAAAGTCTGACATTCTCTGGATTCATGGTGCTTTCAAGACAACTGGAAACTTGAAAAAAAAGGTTGAATCATGATGACGTCAGTGATCTTCAGGTCGTAGCTCTAGAAAGAGGCCTGAGTTCCCGATTTACAATTCTGAGTTGGAGTTGGCATATTTTCACGAGTTCCCAGTTGTCTTCAACTTACTGAAGTCAGATTTTGCAGTTCCAAGTTAGCAGTTGTTTTGAGCGCGGCACAAACCATGCTTCATTGACAGCATGGCTAATGCTGAATGTTTATAATTTTAAACTAAGAAAATAGACCTTTAATCGTAGACTTGGGACCACACAGCCACTCCACTGAACAGCAGAATAATGATTGCTTTGCAATGCTTGCAGTTAGCCACTGATTCGTTCCAAACCCCTCATTGTTGAATTTGTGATTTCCAACTTGTTGTGTAATGTTTATGCAGTGGTGTAAAGTACTTAAGTAAAAATACTTTAAAGTACTACTTAAGTAGTTTTTGGGGGGTATCTGTACTTTACTTTACTATTTATATTTTTTGGCAACTTTTACATTTACTACATTCCTAAAGAAAATAATGTACTTTTTACTCCATACATATTCCCTGACACCCAAAAGTACTCTTTTAATTTTGACAGGAAAATGGTCAGTTTCACACTAATCAAGAGAACGTCCCTAGTCATCTCTACTGCCTTTGAACTGGCGGAATCACTAAACACAAACGCTTCTTTTGTAAACTCTTTCTGTGTTTTGGAGTGTGCCCCTGGCTATCTGGCTATCTGTCAATAAAAAAATAGAGAATTAAATTGTGCCATCTAGTTTGCTTAGTATAAGGAAGTTGAAATGATTTATAGTTTTACTTTTGATACTTAAGTATATTTAAAACCAAATACTTTCAGACTTATACTCAAATAGTATTTTACTGGTGACTTTCACTATTACTTGAGTCATTTTCTATTAAGTTATCTTTACTTTTTCCACTACTGTGTTTATGTCCAATGGCCGATGAGCACCTATATGTTTTATCTATAATTTCTTTTCATTATTTTGTTTTCATATGACAAAGATTAAAAAGGATGTGCCAGTAGATTGTCGACTTGATTCATGATGATGACTGCAAGCAAAGATTTTGAAAGTATGATGTTGACAGTTCAATCAAAGCTATTGTAGCTACAACGTGATTTGACATCATTTTATTTGTTTCCAATGATCTTGAGCCTTCTTGGATGGGCACTTTTAATGTAACTCTATGGCAACTCCCATTGGGCTTGAATTTTCAAGCTCTACCTTAAGACTTGGCGGTGACATAGTGTCCCCATGAGTGACATAACATGAAACAGAATAAACAATACCACACAAAGACATGGGGGAAACAGAGGGTTAAATACACAACACATAATGTGGGAAATGAGAACCAGGTGTGTGGGAAAACAAGACAAGACAAATGGAAAACGAAAAAATGGAACGGCGATGGCTGGAAGACCGGCAACGTTGACCACCGAGCACTGCCCGAACAAGGAAAGGCATCAACTTCGGCAGAAGTCGTGACACAGGTATTAATGCCAAAATAACAAGAAAACAGGCAACTACCCCAAAAAGTTGAATGTTGAAAATAAATAATTTATAAACGTCAATGTTTGGTTCCAGATTTGGTGAGATCCAGACCGGCCTTGATTTCAATGTCCATGGACATAGATCTTTAGTCCGGTAAGGACCAAATCTGAACCAATCACAGTACGTCAACGTACTGTAGAAGAATGGTACCGGAGGGATGGCTGACATTTTACCAAACCAATTGTGCTATTTCGTGTGTTTTTTCACATTGTTTGTAACTTATTTTGTATATATAGTGGATTTGGAAAGTATTCAGACCCATTGACTTGTTCCACATTTTGTTATGTTACAGTCTTATTCTAAAATTGAATAAATCAAATAATTTCCTCATCAATCTACACATAATACCCCAACATAAAAAGGAAACACAGGTTTTTAGAAATGTTTGCAAATGTATTTAAAATAAAAAACAGAAATACCTTATTTACGTAAGTAAGTCCACCTGTGGTAAATTAAATTTATTTGACATGACTTGGAAAGGCACACCTGTCTATATAAGTTCCCACAGTTGACAGTGCATATCAGAGCAAAAACCAATCCATTATGTTGAAGGAATTGTCCTTAGAGAGCCAAGACAGGATCTTGGGAAGGGTATCAAACATTTCTGCAGCATTGAAGGTCCCAAAGAACACAGTGGCCTCCATCATTCTTAAATGGTAGAAGTTTGGAACCACCAAGACTCTTCCTAGAGCTGGCTGCCCGGCCAAACTGAACAATCGGGGGAGAAGGGCCTTGGTCAGAACCCGATGGTTACTTCAGGACATGTCCTTCAGGACATGTCCTTGAGCAACCAGCCAAGAGTCTGGTCTAATGGACTTGAATCCGATCAAATCCCTCTCTGGATGAGACCCAAAAATAGCTTTGAGAGATCCTTGATAAAAACCTGCTCCAGAGAGCTCAGGACCTCAGACCGAAGGTTCATTCCAACCTGACAAAGACTTGAGAGGATCTGAGCAGAGAAGAAATGGGAGAAAAAATAGCTTTGCCACAAACCTGACAAAGGTGTGGGAGAAACCAAAATACAGGTGTGCCAAGCTTATAGAATCATACCCAAGAAAACGCAAGGCTTTAATCGCTGCCAAAGGTGCTTCAACAAAGTACTGAGTAAAAGGTCTGAATAAAAATGTGCAATAATTTCTACAAACCTGTTTTTGCTTTGTCATTATGGGGTATTGTGTGTAGATTGATGAGGGAAAAAACAATTGAATCCATTTTAGAATAAGGCAGAAACTTAACAGAATGTGGAAAAAGTCAAGAGGTCTGAATACTTTTCAAATGCACTGTAACGTTGATGCTATCGTCTCTTATGACCAAAAAGAGCTTCTGGATATCAGAACAGCGATTACTCACCTTGAACTGGACAGAGATTTTTTTATTAATGAGTCAAACGTGAAGGATATAATGTGGAGTGGAGTGGTTGAAAAACACGTTTTAATGACTCCAACCTAAGTGCATGTAAACTTCCGACTTCAACTGTATATGTTTCAAGCAGACCATCATAGTCCCTGTGCCCAAGAAAGTGAAGGTAACCTGCCTGAATGACTATCGCCCCGAAGCACTCACTTCGGTAGCCATGAAGTGCTTTGAAAGGCTGGTCATGGCTCTCATCAACACCATCATCCCAGATACAATTCCAAAAATGACGCAATCTCCATCGCACTCCACACTGCCCTTTCTCACCTGGACAAAAGGAACACCTATGTGAGAATGCTGTTCATTGACTACAGCTCAGCATTCAACACCATAGTGCCCACAAAGCTCATCACTAAGCTAAGGACCCTGGGACTAAACACCTCCCTCTACAACTGGATCCTGGACTTCCTGACTGTCCGCCCCCAGGTGGTAAGGGTAGGCAACAGCACATCTGCCACACTGATCCTCAACTTGGGGCCCCTCAGGGGTGCGTGCTTAGTTCCCTCCTGTACTCCCTGTTCACCAGACTGCGTGACCAAGCACGACGCCAACACCATCATTAAGTTTGCTGACGACACAGTGGTGGTAGGCCTGATCACTGACAACGATGAGACAGCCTATAGGGAGGAGGTCAGACACCTGGCAGTGTGGTCCCAGGACAACAACCTCTTCCTCAACATGAGCAAGATGGTCGTGGATACAGGAAAAGAAGGACCGAACATGCCCCCATTAACATCAACAGGGCTCTAGTGGAGCTGGTCGAGAGTTTCAAGTTATTTTGTCTCCACATCACCAATAAAGTATCATGGTCCAAACACACCAAGAAAGTTGTGAAGAGGGCACAACAACACCTTTTCCCCCTTAGGAGACTGAAAAGATTTGGCATGGGTCCCCAGATCATCAAAAAGTTCCACAGCTGGACCATCGAGAGCATTCTGACCGGTTGCATCACTGCCTGGTTTGGCAACTGCTCCGGAGCACCAAGTCCAAGGTCCAAAAGGCTCCTTACGCCCAGCTTCAACCCCAAGCCATGAGACTGCTGAACAAGTAAACAAATGGCCACACGGACTATTGGCATTTTCTTAACTCTATTTTCTTAAAATGGCATTGTTGGTTAAGGGCTTGTAAGTAAGCATTTCACGATAAGGTCTACCTGTTGTATTCGGCACATGTGACAAATACAATTTGATTTGATTTGAATATCTTTTCACCTTTCATTCAGAACCTAAATTGAAACTAACTTCAACTTCTGGAAAATACGTATTTTAGATGTCTTTTTAAAGTAATTATGCTTACTGGGACTATTCTAGTTTTGCGGGGGATAGATTTTTTTGGCTCGCCTATGGCAGCAGAACAGCCGAAAAACAATAACCATTGCAGACCATTGCTGCTTGTCACTGTTAATACATCGGAATATGAATATATCTGAAGATAGTAGCCAATGTTTAACAGTCATATGTTGGTCCAAATTTTGAATCTTCATTCAATGTGGACGTGTGTGTTCGTAGTACATGTTTGTGTGCAAGTGTTTGTGGAGGTTCAAACTAATATTTCATAGATCCTGTCATGGTAACTGACAGAGTTTATGAGCAGTAGCAGATTTGCATTGAAAGCTACAGCCACAATAATATGAAGTGTTATATACAGCAGCCCTATATACTGTCAGACAGAGATGCTATTTAGAGCAATTGGTTGAGAATGAAAATAAGCTTTCTTATTGGACAGGAATAGCTATGACATAAGGGTCATAACCCTTGGGTAGTTATTTCACTCCAACCACATCCAGAGGGATTAGACATTCAAATGACTGTATCCTGACAGATGCCTAATGACTCATAGAATACATACAGAGTGAACTTCAGTCATAGAAGTAGAATAAAAAATGGACATTCCATTCAAAGCAATTCTCTGTGGTGTATGGACCACCACAGCCATATTGGGTCACAGTGGACCATTTGGAATGTTTGATTAATTGCAGTTTATCTCATTGCTCAGAATACTGAGCATCTTTCCTTGCTTCACACCTGCAGCTATGGCATATACAAGTTCTATTAAGTATTGTGTAAATAGGAGGCTCTATTCTATTGATTCTATATCTTTGGCTTCAGTATTATGCCCTTGTCATGCAGGTGCACTGCTAATGCTGTGTTCATAACCAAGTGGGAAGGTGGTAATTTCCAGTTGTGAAGTCGTAAATACCAGTTGGATGCATTCATGTGCTTTGAACTCGTTGAGAAACGCAGATGGGCTAGTGGCCAACAAGCTGCGTCAACCATAAACTAAAAGTACAGCTATTATGTTTGTAAACAAATGATAGTGTTAAAAAAACATACTACTCGATTGCTTTTTATAAATCATGTTTTGTTATTACATTTAACTGCCAAAACTTTTGTTATCGAGGTAATTTCCTTGGTAGGTCACGTCATAAGTCAGCATGTGGGAGAAGTCGGAGCTCAGGGACGATAGACGAGTTTCCCAATAGTAATTATGAGTTGGAGGGGCGTTCAAGTGGATTTCTTCCAGTTGTATATGGTAAATATCACCTACCCACTTGGTTATGAACATTGCATTGGATAGAGTATATAAAGGCAATGGAAGATATGGTCATAATCCACCTCCTTGCTTTACATGGCATTTCCATTTCAGATGGGGCTTTATGCAAACTAGTGGCATAATTTGTCCAATCCACTCACGGTGAAAGATTTTCCTAAGCAACCACACAGGGTAAGAGAGCACAGACTAAAACAAAGGCTCAGTAGGGATCAACACAAGGGGCTTACAATCAAACACAAAGCCTAATTTCCTTTTAAACTGTTGTCTCACACCCCTGTGCTCTCATTAGCCTTACCACCGTATCGCCAACACCATACAAGTGTCTACTGTATTCTGAGTAAACAAACTTGTTATAAAGTATAAAGATTGTCTGTGATTTTTCATGAGACTTTAACACAGTGAGTTCAATTTGAGAATAGCAGTTGTGCCATTTTCTGGATTGCCATGTGAACAACCCTATCACTAAGGTCCCAACTATGCCTTGTTTTCTTTTAGCAGTAAGTGATAGCATTCCCAGTATGTGTGAGGTGAATGGAGAGTTTAAATTAGCGCCTTGTTAGCACTGTGGTACTCATTATGCTCATAAGAGAACTTGGCCTCCATGTGGGACTGATTAGTGTGTGTGTGTGTGTGTGTGTGTGTGTGTGTGTGTGTGTGTGTGTGTGTGTGTGTGTGTGTGTGTGTGTGTGTGTGTGTGTGTGTGTGTGTGTGTGTGTGTGTGTGTGTGTGTGTGTGTGTGTGTGTGATGTGCACAGGGTCCCATAGGGTGGAGCGAGATGCGCAGTCAGCCCATATGCTTCTATTCAATTTCCTTTAGGGTTCCTTTATGATTACTTGGTCTTCCAACTGGGGGATGAGATAATGTATACTCTCTCCCTCTCGATCTCTCTCCACCCTCTCTCGGTGCTCTGTCTATATCCATTTCTGATGTCTCTTTCTACTCTACCCCCTTTGCTCCCTCACTCCAGATCCAGTAACTCATTGCTGTACAGCAGAAGTGGATAAACCAGGTCCAGAGGAGAACCAGTGTGTGCAGAATGTTGTTCCAACCCAGCTTTAAAACATCAGATTAAATGATCAATTGACCATGATTAGTCAATTATTTCAATCAGGTGTGTTTGTAGTGCTGAGCGGGAACAAAACAAAAGCTGTCCCCACAGCAGCCCTCTAAAACCAGGGTTGGCCAGTTAAAAAACATTTATAACTGCAGCTTATACTATACCCGTATAATTATTCAAATACACTTACACATGATGAAAGGGGTGTTGGGGTTAACATGAAGATAAATCACTGTCTGAGAGAGTATCACAGATTGTCATGAGATCGAACTGCTATTGCGCCATCACGTTGTATTGTGAAACAGTGTCCCCGTGTGGTAGTAAGACTTACCACAACCTGTTAGTCTTTTGGAACTGAGAATGTCATCCTTTTTACTTACTAATCTTGACCATGTTTCTACTATGAAAGGCCATGCTGGTCAAGAGTGTTGGTCTCCAGTTTAAGTCTGGGTCTTGTCTGTCCACAATTAAAGTGGTCTTGGTCTGGATAAACAGGGTATTGTTGGTCTCTGTGTCTGAAGAGGTTGACTTGGTTTGGTCTTGGTCAGATCTGGTATTGGTCAAGTCTGATTCTTGTTTGGGTCTTGAAGGTTCTTCTAGTCTTGACTCCCATCACTGTTATCAGTCAATACTGGTGGTGTCCTGTCAGTACTAAAATATTAAAATAATGATCCACTAGATGGCAGTGGTGTCGTTAAAACACTACTGATCTAGCCAGCAGGTGAAATGTAGCCTAAATGATCATGGTGCCCTGATTGTAAACGTATTCCTCCAACCAATTATTATATCATAAAAGAGTCCACATTTTTTCATTGGGTTGCTTTGGTTCCACCCATCTTAACAGTAAACCCCTTAATTTAATCTCCCTGTCTGTGTCTAATAAACTGACCAGTGAGAATATATATACAGTGGTATATAAAAAAAACTTTTATAATTGTACATTTTTTACTCAAATCACCCACAGGCTGTATATTTGACACCCCTGCTCTAGTTATATGTGGCCTCTCTGCATTCAAGCAGCTACTGTAGATTGTAACAGAGTGACCTAATTTCCTTTGGTACCTTGGGGCATTTCTCCATATAGAGTCAAAGTGGTGTTATCACTGAGTCTTAGGTAATAGTTCATGCCCCTTCAGCACAACTGCATCGCTTTTATAATGATAATATTTCCACTGTTTTACCTTTGAAAACACATTCATCAGAGCTCATATATGTACACACAACACACCATACACAGCATTTGTTTTTTCTGGATGTTTGCACCTCCACTGAGTAACAGGGATTATGTAACTCCGTTGTGAAATACAGAGCCTTCAGAATATATTCATAACCCTTGATTTATTCCACATTTTGCTGTTACAGCCTGAATTCAAAATGGATTAAATAGATTTCCACAGTTTGGTTTGGATGGCCAGCTCTCGGCAGAGACTGGGTTGTTCCATATATTTTCAATTTCCCAATGTTGGAGAACACTGTGCTCTTGGAAATTCTAGAAATTATTTTATATCCTTCCCCAGATATATGCCTCATCACAATTCTATCTTGGCGATCTACGGACAGTTCCATGGACTTCATGGTATAGTTTCTGCTCTGACATGCACTGTCAACTGTGGGACCTTATACAGTATAGACAGGTGTGATTCTTTCTAAATCATACCCAAACAATTAAATTGGCCGCAGGTGGACTCCAATCAAGTTGTAACGACATCTCAAAGGAAATTGGATGCACCTGAGCTCAATTTGGAGTGTCATAGCAAAGGAGTGTGAATACGTATGTAAATCAGATATTTCTGTACTTCATTTGAAATATATTTGGAAAAATAATTCTAAAAACATGTTTTCACTTTGGCATTATGGGGTATTGTGTGTAGATGGCTGAGAAAAAACAACAACAATTGAATCAATTTTGAATTCAGGCTGTAACACAACAAAATTGAATAATATATGAATAATTTCTGAAGCACTGTATTATTATCCAAGGTCTAAAAATATTACTGAAGGCTATATCCCTCTCGCACAGGTTTATTATGGAATGTGTCCAGTGCCTATTGCCCCAATGGCCAATAGAACTAATACAGGAACATATTTCCTCCAAAAGTAAAAGGTACTTTGTGGTATTTGCACACTCATAGTCACATACCATCTTCATCAAAGAGCACCCAACATAAAGGCACTGTCCCATACACACAATAATGGAAAGGAAATCCCAGATAGAAATCCAACAGAGAATAACAGGGCGACAAACCCAAGGCCTGACATGTAGTTGATCGGGAGGCTTGGCTCAGTCGTCTCACTAGTCTAACCAACCATTTATCAAATCTAGGAAATCTACGTTACTCAAGACTGTATTAACACACTGAGCCGAAGCCTAGGTGTAAGAGCTGGGAGCTAACACTTCAGGTCTCAGGCAAAGGTGAATCATCAGAGAAACTACCTGTGTTACACAAGCACTGTAACAGAAAACACAGCATGATGCACCTTTTGGCATTTATTATTCATTGTTAAACATAAATTAATTTTTCTTGTCACAATACAATACCCAACACCCTGGGACACAACGTAACCTACCCATACACAAAGTTGGAAACAGACACAGAGATGCTCCACTGGAGCAGCTGATGGGTTACATTTCTTGCTTGGCAGTAGATAACATCTGAGACAGTGATATCAGCAGCAACCCTCAGGTTGCACACTCACACCCCTACGGGTAATCGTGCCAGACCTGGAATTCGAACCAGCAACCATCCATCCACTGGCTATCCTCTTAGGCATACAATAAAGCTGTCCCTCTCAAGTGATATTATGACAGTGATGAAAATAGGCATCATCATATGTCTCTATATATGGTTGTGTGTCCCATATCCCGTTGTACTACTGTCATTGAAAACTGGTTTATGCTTCAGATGCTTGTGACCATCTCAATGCGCTGTGTCTAAAACACCAATCACTAATGCTAATCTGGGTTGAATGACATAATCCCCATCAGTTTTAGCCCGACTCACGTGACACTTATCTTCATTTCCTATTATTATTTATTTCCAGTGTTAGAGTCGTCACCAACGTTAGCATTGTTTGTCGCCATGGAGAGACGATGTCCACATGTCTTTAAACATGATGCTTATTGTAATAATGACTGATCACAAACAATAAACATAATGTAATAATCATAGAGATCAATTCAATTATGTTTTGCTACGTTATTTTCTATTTAATTATATGGTAATACGGATGTGTGTATGGAGTCTAATGGGGAGGAAGCTGCAGACATGCTTGTGTTGTGGTCAGTAGTAGTCTGAGGCAGAAACTCCAGCATGGAAACACTAAACCCAATTTACAAATAGTAATGACCCATATACACTAATGCTACACTCATAATGATCCTATGGACACTGTATGTGTGTATATTTTGGACATACTGTAACTACAATGACTTATGTCCAAAGCTGAGGCACAATCTGGTGGGATTTCAGATTACTGTGTTATACATTGATGTACAGTATGTACTATGCTACGATTAACCATGGCTCGGGATAAGAATAACACGAGAATTATATGTGAGCTCTTACTTTCTCAGCCTGAATCCTATTTAAGTGCCGTGTATGAGCCTGTTAGATGACAGATCCACATCTCGTCTGTAATAGTTTGAGTGTGGAGGCTGTTATTCTCTCAAGTAATTCCATCAGGGTAAGGCCACACTCAGACTGGGGCAGTGTACGTCAAGTGTGGTGAAGGTCAATACGACAGAGTTATAAAGGTTAAAATCCTCCGGCTACAGAATAACTATGGAGTTGAGCAGAATCTTTTCCCTCGTTATGCTGAGAGGGAAAACCATTTGTTTTACATGGATCCATTTTGTGGATCATTTTTCACTATTAGGTCCTCATATAGTTTCCATAACAACTTTGCTCTAAATACTTTTGCAAAGCCCCTCATTTGATTACTGTGATGCATTAAGTGAGCTTGGCCTACTAACATGGAATACATGGTTAATACAGCAAATAGGAGGAATGCAGGGACTGATTACATCCACTGAGTGAATAGTACCATTATTGAATGGCATTTTGTCAATTTTTAGCCATAACAATCAACTCCTAGGCTTGCATTGTCACATATAGTATAACAAACACCATATTCCACCTAACTGTCATTGTTCAAGTTAAAAAAGTGGGCAATTTAATTAATTAATGAATGTTTAATAATTATTACAAAGTCAGGGCTGTTATGCGTATAGAAGCCCGTGATATTAGACATCTACAAGGGACACGGAATGGAACTAACTTCACATATATATTTTTAAATAGGCAAGCTAGTTATGAACAAAGTCTTATTTACAATGACTGCCAAGGAACAGTGGGTTAACTGCCTTGTTCAGGGGCAGAACAACAGACCTTTACCTTGTCAGCTCGGGGATTCGATCTAGCAACTTTTCGGTTACCGTCCAAAAGGCTCTAACCCCTAGGCTACCTGCCTCGACAATCTTGCTGTGTTTGAATGCCTGTGAATAAATACTCCACAGTAAACACACATGCTTGGATTCTCAAGCACTGGCAGGCCTTCTGTTTGTCATATTATCCTTAAATTAAGTCATGGCTAATGCAGTGAAGCATGCAAAGTTGTTTACCCACGGCCTTTATATTGGCACCACGTGCGAGCACTGTCCATGGTTCTTAAACTAAATTTTGCACGCACCACAAATAATGCGTTCTGGAATAGACTTTACTTCCTTATTGCAAAGGAAAATAGCATACATTTGAATCTTTAGTGTTGACAATGTTTCCTCAACTTCATAAACTTGTCGAAATACAATTTAATTTTATGGTGCAGCGTCTTGATTCATTCACGAGCCCCCCCCTCTCTCCCTCTCTTTCTCTCTCGCTCTCGCACATATGACTACTGGCGAACAGGCAAAGTCGCCCTTTGTCCTTCAGCCTGAGAAGTATGTCGACATCTGCCATTACATTTCTCCAGGTTGTTGAAGCCTAATTTTCTGGACGGTTACAGTGATATGGGCATAACAACTGGATCCATCCACCACCTGACTCAACTGGTCGAAGGTAAGTCCGGGACAACCATTGTCACAGCGAGACTGTTCAAACTTTAACATATCCTATCAAATATTATATTATTTACGCGAACTGCGTTTGGTAAGTGGTTAGGGTTAGGGTTAGGGTTAGGTTTAGGGTTAGGGTTAGAATAAAAACGCACAGATAATTTAAAAAGTTGGGTGCATGTACAATTTTGGGTGGAGTTTTGTAGCTACGTTTCTTGAATGAAGTGAGACTGTTCTCAGAAATAAAATGACTGTACAAACACAATGTTTCTGTCGGAAAAAGAAACTTGTACATTATGGATTTGTTCCAACTTTGGCGCTTACAGTGTTTCAACAGAGCATAGACCCTTTGAACATGACTGTTTTGTGTTTGTGTAATAAAACTGTACTATTGGAGAAACATCATATTAGCATGTTGTTACATAATACTTTGGTAATTGCATTTTAATTGGATTGCAATGAGCTGAACGTTTTTAGAATAATAGTGGCTGTTCCTTATATCACTTATGTAATAACTCCATTATTATGCAATTATAAAGCAATTTCCAACATCTTATGTAACAACAATGTGATATTGTCATAATCCCAAAGTTACAACACGTGTAATAACTAGATGTCAAGTGTTGCTGTATTTCCTGATGTCTCACTCATGAATATATATTTGTTAGTAATTTTGAAGCTGCCTAAGTGGTCCACTCTAATGTTGATTCCATGTCCCTCATGTATTTAATTGTAGGCTATAGGCTATATTAAGATTTATATCTAAGGGCTCTCCAAACCATGTGCTTATGATCAAATATTTTGACTAATTCAATGAACTGTTGTAGTTTTTGGTTCTTCATCAAGTATTTGGCAGCCATAAAATAAATCTATTTTTGTTTTTTTTAAATGTCACTTGCATATATTCAAATACCTTCAGTATTATTTGGTTTTCTTTGAGATATTCAAAATAATTTAAAATATTATTTGTTTTTCTGAGACCTGTATTTGAATATCAAATAAAAAAGTTGCCTTTTAGTTGAAACACTGTTACACTTCCTCAGTATTTGAAAAGTTGGTATTTTGTAGTTTACAAAATACAACTTTTTTCGGCCCAGGTCGTATCATTGTGACTTCCACACGATATCCCTGAGGTGCGAGTCTTCATGTAACCTTGACTAACCCTTCACTCTTGTCCTGTACCATTACCCTTTAATATCATGATTTAATGATTGAGTGTCAAGTGAGGCCAGAACAATTATATTGTTTCTCACCAGGAATCTCCCATGCTGTACTGTGTGTGTGTTAAACAGCTAAAATAGATTGCTGCTGGACTCCTCCCTGGGAATTGTACATGGTAGATCTGATTATGTTTTCTAATCTTCTCCTATTAAATCTCATATTCCTCCCCAGGGTGCCCTGGCTCAGATAGACCGACTCCGTCTTTCTGCCTGTGTGTGTACAGCGATCATCCCTTTCTCCTCTCCTCTGTCCCATAGTTTTCACCTCCTCTTTCTCCTCTCCTCTCCTCCTCCCCTCTGTTCTCAGGGTGTGTTGTTTGGTAGAATCTGGTGTTAGCAGGTTGTTTCTGTCTCTCCTGCTTGGCTCTGTGATACAGAGTGGCGTGTGTTTTTTCCACACTCTGTTACACTCCTACGTCAATGCAGAGCACACAGTGATGTAAAATTTCCCACCTCTCTCAGTGTAGCACAGACTTCCCAGAAATTGTTACAACAAGTGGTGGCAATTTTATTGGCCTCATATACTGTCAGGTTGTTTATTTGCGATGGACTGTGCAGAGAGAAGAAAGGTGATCCAGGCCCTCAATGGAAAAACAGAGTAACTTGCTTTGAGTGGACTGAACACAAGAGGGTCTAAAAGAGAAAGATCACACACACGGACACACACGTTCCAAGACATGTTCCAAGTTGTGTTCCAGTGCCCCAGATTCGTTCTCTGTAACATGGTGAGACAGAATGTAGCAGCAGCATGTGGTGCCCTTCTCAGAGTCCCAGTGAGAAGAGAATTATTCCCTGAAAACCAACTCAGCCAGACAGCCATACTAGCACATTACCGGAACCAGCTGTTGGGGCAAGCAGCTGTTGAATCAGATTACGCTAGATAAGCTAGTGGGCCTGTCAAGGAACTGCTTTGTTTTTTCTCTCCAGATTCCATCCATAACAATTAGTAGGAGCTGTTCTGTTATCATCCTGTTATGTTTGAATCAGGGGGTCTGGGTGTGAGGGGCTACATGTGCACGTGGTATGAGGGAGGGAAGAGGAGCTCTGTCTGACCCATAGACATACATATGTACATTATTATTGCATAATGTTCAGACACATCACTGGTCTGACCCCTATCCTCATTGTAGATTCATAAATAAATGTGTTTGTCACTCAGGCAGCTAATTGGACAGTTGTGTAACGGCTGTTTGGTCTCCCCGCATTAACCCTTAATGCCTGAAGCAAAACACAATGACTCCGAGCAGGTCACTGATTGATTCATAATGTTCGATTGTAACATTTAATGCCATGTCTGTATATGAGGTTCTCCATAGGGCCACCTACTGTACGTGCATATGAGTGGGAGGGGGCTTCATGAATAATTCATGAGCAAATATGTTTGTCAGAATAATAAGAATATGAAATAATTTTGAAACATGTTTGTCTTACTTTCACCTCAAACACAAACATATCAATAGAGCAGAGCAGGCTCTCTTCCTGATCTTTTGAGTGTTATAACTATACTGTATTTCTATGGTTATGACCCTGTAAGTGCAGCACAGCACTGTTTCATAATTGAATCAAATGGGGTATCTGAGGGATAACAGATGGGGGTACTCATACTGTAATGATATTTGAGCTGATGTTAAAAGCAGGAAGGAAGCCTCTATTAGGTACAATCTTATCACATAGTCTAATGGAGTTGCTTATGGGGCTGCTTCAGTAGCATGCAAGGATCCTTGAAAAGTCTCTCCTGAGTGTCTTTCCATTGATTTTCGGATCCGAATAGATCAGGTAATCACATCGCTGTCTGAGTAATGTTTGTGCTGTAGATACTTTTTGTTCTTACCGTCGTTCCTTAGCAGCTATTACAGTGGTGTTCTTCCATTTGCTAAATGTAGTTATGGTGTTGTTTGTTTTGTGTCATAGGGAATTGCTATACCTGTAAATCAAGCTATCTGCTTTGTTACTGTCAGACAGAAGAGGGCTGGGTTGGTGCAGAGATGAGCTAGAGATGAGCCAAGACAAGATCAGAGAGCGATTAGGGTCTCACAAAGTGTAGAAAGTATAAAAGACAGCAAGGAAGATGAACAACTGCACCAACATCACTCTCTCAAAGTGGACAGCATCCCTCCCTATTCCCACAGTCAGTTACTCATCTTTAGCCTGATAGGATCTGTGCTGTCGTGACATGGAGACAGGCGCTTGCTGATAGACCTCTATCTATCTGTACATCTGCCCCTCACAGTTAGCCCACAGTGGCAGCATGAATGTAGTCTCTTGCTGTGACAGTAGCTAGCTATTGGCCAGTGCAGATTCAAGATTACAGGGTTAGCCATAGTAGTAAAGCTCCCCTGGAGCAAATTAGGGTTAAGTGCCTTGCTCAAGGGCATATTAACAAGTTGTTACCTTGTTGGCTCAGGTATTCAAACCAGTAACTTTTCAGTTACAGGCCCAATGCTCTAACCACTAGGCTACTTGCTTGTACTTCTCCAAGCCTATAGAATTAGGGGAACAACTTGACATTATTAACTTGGCTCTTATAATCGGATTAGCTGTCAACATGTATGTTTCCAGGTAAACCAGAACATGTAAATGAGCTGTCTTAGAGGTTAGGGTGACCTAATAATGTGTTCTAACTCGACCTGTCAGATCACTTCCTATCCCAGTGAGTACTTTCAGTTCATCACAGAGCCAGGAGGGGAGCCTTGTCCAGGAAACCATACAGTTAAAGTGCATTCAAACTCATAGCATAGATGAGCCAAATACAGTACAAATAAGGCCAACTTCAAAAAAATGGTTTCAATATTTCAAAACCATCCCAATGTGACTGGTATTGACTGTGTAGCTCAATGACGTTACTTTAAGATCGAATCCTTATTTGGCGTCCATTTGGGATACTACAACAACAAAGAGGTTACTGCAAACCACTACACTGCTTCTTCCCTCTGACCTCACTGCAGACGCGATAGAACAGCAGAATATGTACTACACGTTTCATCAACAAAACAAAAACTCATTTAAAAACTAATTAAAACAATTATTTGGGAGATATTGACTTGCATTGGGTTTTGGACAGAAATGATAGCATTAGTAGACAGCAGTCAGGTAATCAAAACCATAGAAAGGATTGCTGTCCCTCCTTATCCAAAGGCTTACAGGATAAGGAAACAAACATTTCATTTTGTAATTTAGGTAATTATTAGGTCAACTATTTACTTTTAATTTGTAGTGTTCAGCAGTTAACAGTCAGGTCAAATCTACTTTCTACAAACACAGCAGCAGGTGGATAAATATTAGGAGTCAGGTCATTGCTGCTCACCAATAATCCTTTGTAAATTGGATCTGAGAATGTGCTTCCTTCATGCCTGTCCTAAAATATCCAGGGGTGATACTGCATATTCATTTTGAGATATAGGACACTACTGTGTGGATTTTCTAAACCCTGCAGCCACGAGAAAGGGCCTTTATTTGCTCACCTGCCATTTTTTTCACACCTGGGTAAAGGAACACACACCTGTTCTCTCCTCTACCAGTCAGGAAGCTGGTGTCGGAAATCACAATGGAACCAAGTACAACACCATCAGGTAGTTGATTGTGAGGAGTACAGAGAAAATGCTTACACACACACTAAAAGAGATGCACTCATGTTTAGACTTAATACACTATGGGCTGGTTTCCTGGACACAGATTAAGCCTTATCCTGGACTAAAAAGAAGGCTTAATGAAGAATCTCTTGTCAAAAGCGTATGTAATCTTTGTCATTACCAGGTGTATCTTATAGTTCTGAGATTGGCCCCAAAGCATACTTGAAAAGGATAACCAAGACCAGACAAGATGGAGACGCTCAACCTCACCAACTACTCCAACCTCAGCTCAGACAATGAAAGCAGCAGTCTCTTCTCTGGGAGTCCCTATAAGACGGTAGAGATCGTGCTCATCATCCTGGTGGCCGGGTCACTCAGCCTCGTCACCATCATTGGCAACATCCTGGTTATGCTCTCCATAAAGGTTTGGATTAAAGATCCATCACTTAGTTTTTTAAATTAATCATATTCTTAGGATACAGTTAAAAAGGTCACATATTGGATAGCCAATATTCAGTGCACCTAAAATACTGGAGACCTGTTATTCTTTAGTGTTGTGATTGAAAGATATTGGCAAAATGCATTGCACATTGTTAGGGTCAGGAGTTACTCCTGACCATGTGACCTTGGCCAGATCACATGGTCGGGAAAAACTCCTGGTTCTACACATATCATTGTCTTTTCTAATATTCTCCTGTATGCTCTCTATTAAGGTCAATAGGAACCTCCAGACTGTCAACAACTATTTCCTGTTCAGCCTAGCCTGTGCTGACCTCATTATTGGCCTGTGCTCCATGAACCTCTACACTGTCTACATTGTGATTGGACACTGGCCCTTAGGCCCGGTCGTGTGCGACCTGTGGTTGTCCATTGATTACGTGGTCAGCAATGCCTCAGTTATGAACCTCCTCATCATTAGCTTTGACCGCTACTTCTGCATCACCAAGCCTCTCAGCTATCCGGTGCGCCGCAGCACCATGATGGCGGGGATGATGATTGCGGCGGCCTGGGTGCTGTCATTCGTACTATGGGCTCCTGCCATCTTGTTCTGGCAGTTCTTCGCGGGTGGGCGGACGGTGCCGCCTGGCGAGTGCTACATCCAGTTCTTCTCCAACGCAACGGTGACGTTTGGCACGGCCATCGCGGCCTTCTACCTGCCTGTGGCCATCATGATCAGTCTCTACTGGCGCATATCCAAGGCCAGTCGCAGCCGGGTACGGAGGAACAGCAGGAAACCTTCAGGGAATAGCCTGGGAGAAGGCCCATCGCAGAGCCAGGAGGATGGGTGCAGGGCCCAGCCCAATGACTGCACTGTGACTGGGGAGGAGGAGGAGGAGGAGGGTGGGGATGGAGAGAAGGTCTGGGAGGAGGTCCAGCAGCAGAATGACAGGGAGCCCTGCAGAGGGGAAGGGCCAGACAGAGATAGCTCTACCACAACAGTCAGCAACCTTGCCTCATCATCCAATCAAAAGATAGAGCCTGGCCTATCACAGAAGGGGTCAAACGGTGAGGCCAAATCCAGCCAGACGCAGTGTTGCTATCAGAACCAGGCCAAAGGCTGTGGGCCCAAACTCTCCTGTATCAGAAACAACTCCCGGCCTGAGGGAGAGACGTACAAAGCCACGTACAGCAACACAGATTCCACCCCTGCAACAGAGAAACACAGCCTGGTGACACGGACGCTGTTAAAGGTGTTGATATATATATATATATAATGCACAACAGAATAGACAGCAACTTCCATTAAATAATAATATGAAGTATGTGTAAAGTGAAAAGATATATACACTGAGTATACAAAACATTAAGAACACCAGCTGTTTCCATGACATAAACTGACCAGGTGAATCCAGGTGAAAGCTATGATCCCTTATTTATGTCACTTGTTAAATCTACTTCAATTAGTGTAGATGAAAGTGAAGAGACAGGTTAAAGAGGGATTTTTAAGCCTTGAGACAATTGAGACATGGATTGTGTATGTGTGCCATTCAGAAGGTGAATGGGCAAGACAAAAGATTGAAGTGCATTTGAAAGGGTTATGGAAGTAGGTGCCAGGTGCACTGGTTTGTGTCAAGAACTACACCGCTACTGGGTTTTTCACGCTAAACAGTTTCCCTTGTGTATCAAGAATGGTCCACCACCCAAAGGACATCCAGCCAACTTGATACAACTGTGGGAAGCATTAGTCAACATGTGCCAGCATCCCTGTGGAACCCTTTCGATACCTTGTAGTCCTCAACCTAACTCATAATTAGGTGTGTGTTCCTAATGTTTTGTATACTAAGTGTATACTTATAACCATAATCAAAAAGCACAAGATATTTTACGTGGTAGGGGAGAATGTAGAATCATGAAAAAAATGCATTCATACTGATAAAAAATCTATCACTTTTCTGTCTCCAGGTGACAAAGAGGAACTCCAAGCAGAGCCCCAAGAGGAAGACGAAGAAGAAAAAGGGCCCTCCGTCCCGGGAGAAGAAGGTGACGCGCACCATCATGGCCATTCTGGTGGCGTTCGTGGCCACGTGGACACCTTACAATGTGATGGTGCTCATCAACACCTTCTGCTCCAGCTGCATCCCCAACTCGCTGTGGACCATTGGCTACTGGCTGTGCTACATCAACAGTACCGTCAACCCGGCCTGCTACGCCCTGTGCAACACCACCTTCAAGAACACCTTCAGACAGCTGCTGCTCTGCCAGTACAGGAACATACGTACGATGAGGTCATGAGGACCAGGGGGTCAGGGGTCATGGCTGCGAAGCTGCTGTCTTGATTCACTCAGATACTCACAGATCTGATAGGACTGGATAGGTGAAAGTAGGTGAAGCTATTGTTTAGACCTACCCAGTCATCTTTGATCTGTGCAGAGGCTGAACCAGAGCAGAAGGAGAGGGGAGACAACTTCTTAGAATGAAATGCAGCTCAGATGTGTATCTATCTATGTTGGTTGTGGTTTTATATGAGTAGGTTCCAAATTAGACTGCTATTCTCATGAAACGTTTGGTTTCAACATGGTGGCTAAACTCGGTTTACATAATGGCTGTCTATGTTATGTTTTGGGTATGTGACATGTCTACTCTATGGTATGAATTTGGATATCTCGGGTATGTCTGGGTGATTCTGTCTGATGTCTTGTGATTGCTTGTTGTCCAGTGCTTGTTTGATAAACAGGTGCAGTGGCAGAGGTTTGCTCAGAGCTGTTTCTGCACTGTTCAGACACTTAAGGTTTGTTTGTTGATATACTATGACACATGGTTATAGATGTTCCCTTATGTACAGTTGAAGTCAGAAGTTTACATTCACCTTAGCCAACTACATTTAAACACAGTTTTCACAATTCCTAACATTTAATCCTAGTAAAAATTCCCCATTTTTGGTCAGTTAGGATCACCACTTTATTTTAAGAATGTGAAATGTCAGAATTATAGTAGAGAGAATGATTTATTTCAGCTTTTATTTCTTTCATCACATTCCCAGTGGGTCAGAAGTTTACATACACACAATTAGTATTTGGTAGCATTGTCTTTTAAATTGGATCAAACTTTTCAGGTAGCCTTCCACAAGCTTCCCACAATAAATTGGGTGGATTATGGCCCATTCCTCATAGGAGACAGAATGCGTCTTCTTCCTGAGCGGTATGATGGCTACGTGTGCCCATGGTGTTTATAATTCCGTACTATTGTTTGTACAGATAAACGAGGTACCTTCAGGCGTTTGGAAATTGCTCCCAAGGATGAACCAGACTTGTGGAGGTCTACAATTGTTTTTCTGATTTCTTTTGATTTTCCCATGATACCAAGCAAAGAGGCACTGAGTTTGAAGGTAGGCCTTTAAATACATCCACAGGTACAGCTCCAATTGACTCAAATTATGTCAATTAACCTATCAGAAGCTTCTAAAGCCATCATATAATTTTCTGTTTAAAGGCACAGCTGTTTAAAGGCACAGTCAACTTAGTGTATGTAAACTTCTGACCCACTGGAATTGTGATACAGTGAATTATAAGTGAAATAATCTGTCTGTAAACAATTGTAGTAAAAATGACGTGTGTCATGCACGAAGTAGATGTCCTAACCGACTTGCCAAAACTATAGTTTGTTAACAAGAAATTTGTGGAGTGAAAATTTGTGGAGTTGAAAAACGGGTTTTAATGACTCCAACCTAAGTGTATGTAAACGTCCGACTCCAACTGTAAGTATAAATGTGGTTTAGATTGTTCAAAAAAGATATGTAAGTATTCTGAGAAAGAACATAAAAACACTAGTACTGTTGATATATATCTAGGAGAAGAAGAGGGAAGAGAGAGAAGAGAGGAAGAAGACTGAGAGTTTCCTGCACATCCAAAACCAACAGATTCAGAGAAACATAAGACTACGAATACACCTGTAAATATACAGTACCAGTCAAAAGTTTGGACACACCTACTCATTCAAGGATTTTATTTTTTACTATTTTCTACATTGTAGAATAATCGTGAAGACATAACAACTATGAAATTACACATGGAATCATGTAGTAACCAAATAAGTGTTCAACATTTTATATTAGAGATTCTTCAAAGTAGCCACCCTTTGCCTTGATGACAGCTTTGCGCACTCTTGGCATTCTCTCAACTTGCTTCACCTGGAATGCTTTTCCAACAGTCTTGAAGGAGCACTTGTTGGCTGCTTTTCCTTCACTCTGTGGTCCGACTCATCCCAAACCATCTCAATTGGGTTGAGGTCGGGTGATTATGGAGGTCAGGTCTCTCCTTCTTGGTCAAATAGCCATTACCCAGCCTGGAGGTGTGTTTGGGGTCATTGTCCTGTTGAAAAACAAATGATAGTCCCACTAGGCGCAAACCAGATGGGATGGCGTATTGCTGCAGAATGCTGTGGTAGCCATGCTGGTTAAGTGCGCCTTGAAATTCTAAATAAATCTTTGACAGTGTCACCAGCAAATCACCCCCACACCATCACACATCCTCCTCCATGCTTCATGGTGGGAACCACACATTTGGAGATCATCCATTCACCTACTCTGCGTCTCACAAAGACATGGCGGTTGGAACCAAAAATCTCAAATTTGGACTCATCAGACCTAGTGACAGATTTCCACCGGTGTAATGTCCATTGTGCATGTTTTTTGGCCTAAGAAAGTCTCTTCTTCTTATTGATGTCCTTTAGTAGTGGTTTCCTTGCAGCATTTCAACAATGAAGGCCTGATTCACACAGTCTCCTCTGAACAGTTGATGTTGAGATGTGTCTGTTACTTGTGAAGCATTTATTTGGGCTGCAATCTGAGGTGCATTCGAATGAACTTATCCTATGCAGCAGAGGTAACTCTGGGTCTTCCTTTCCTGTGGCGGTCCTCATGAGAGTCAGTTTCATCATAGAGCTTGATGGTTTTTGTGACTGCACTTGAAGAAACTTTTAGTTCTTCAAATTTTCTGGATTGACTGACTTTCATGTCTTAAAGTAATGATGGACTGTCGTTTCTCTTTGCTTATTTGAGCTGTTCTTGCCATATTATGGACTTGGTCTTTTACCAAATAGGGCTATTTTCTGTATACCCACTCTACCTTGTCACAACACTATTAGGAAGGAAAGAAATTCCACAAATGAACTTTTAACAAGGCACACCTATTAATTGAAATGCATCCCAGGCCTTTTGAACCTGGTTGAGATAATGCCAAGAGTGGGCAAAGCTGTCATCAAGGGAAAGGGTGGCTACTTTGAAGAATCTCTAATATAAAATATATTTTGATTTGTTTATCACTTGTCTGGTTACCACATGATTCCATATGTGTTATTTCATAGTTTTTATATCTTCATTATTATTCTACAATGTAGAAAATAGGATAAAAATTTTAAAAACCTGGAATGAGTAGGTGTGTCCAAACTTATGACTGGTACTGTATGTAACTACACTGTATATACAAAAGTACGTCGACAACCCTTCAAATTAGTGGATTTGGCTATTTCAGCAACACCCATTGCTGACAGGTATACAAAATCGAGGACACAGCCATGCAATCTCCATAGACAAACATTGGCAGTAGAATGGCCTTACTGAAGAGCTCAGTGACTTTCAACGTAGCACCGTCGTAGGATGCCACCTTTCCAACAAGTCAGTTTGTCAAACTTCTGCCCTGCTAGAGCTGCCCCGGTCAACTGCCCCGGTAATTGCTGTTATTGTGAAGTGGAATTGTCTAGGAGCAACAACGGCTCAGATGGGACCGCCGAGTGCTGAAGCGTGTCAAAATCATCTGTCCTTGGTTGCAAAACTCACTACCGAGTTCCAAACTGCCTCTGGAAGCAACGTCAGCACAAAAACTGTTCGTCGGGAGCTTCATGAAATGGGTTTCCATGGCCCAGCAGCCACACACAAGCCTAAGATCACCATGGGCAATGCCAAGTGTCGGCTGGAGTGATGAATCACGCTTCACCATTTGGCAGTCCGACGGACAAATTTGGTTTTGGCGGATGCCAAGAGAACGCTACCTCCCCAAATGTATAGTGCCGATTGTAAAGTTTGGTGGAGGAGGAATCGTGGTCTGGTGCTGTTTTTCATGGCTCAGGCTAGGCCCCATAGTTCCAGTGAATGGAAATATTAACGCTACAGCATACAATGACATTCTAGATGATTCTGTGCTTCCAACTTTGTGGCAATAGTTTGGGGAAGGCTCTCTTCCTGTTTCAGCTTGACAACATCCTGTGCACAAAGCGAGGTCCATATAGAAATGGTTTGTCGAGATCAGTGTGGACCTCACTAATGCTCTTGTGGCTGAATGGAAGACGGTCCCGGCAGGAATGATCGAACATCTAGTGGAAAGTCTTCCCAGAGTAGTGGAGGCAACTACATATTAATGCCCATGATATGTCAATGAGATGTTCGAAGAGCAGATGTCCACATACTTCTGGTCATGTTGTGTATCAGTGAATGAGTCTGCGCACATCGTGCTTCTGCACATGTACAGGGCCTTCAGGAAGTATTCACAGCCCTTTACTTTATCCACCTTTTGTTGTGTTACAGCTTGAATTTAAAATTGGACAAATTGAGATTTTGTTCCACTGGCCTACACACAATACCCCATAATGTCAAAGTGGACTTTGTTTTTAGAAATGTTTACAAATTAATACAAATGAATTTTGTCAGTTAGTATTCAACCGATTTATTATGACAAGCCTAAATAAAAATGTGCTTAACAAGTCACATAAAAAGTTGCATGGACTCACTCTGTGTGCAGTAATAGTATTTAACATGATTTTGCATTATGACTATCTCATCTCCTACACAAGTGAATTTCACACACAGATTCAACCACAAAGACCAGGGAGGTTTCAATGCCTCGCAAAGAAGGGCACCTATTGGTAGACAGGTAAAAAATAAAATAAGCAGACATTGAATATCCCTTTGAGCATGGTGATGGTAATAATTACACTTTGGATGGTGTATCAATACACCCAGTCACTACAAAGATACAGGAGTCCTTCCAAATTCAATTGCCGGAGATGACGTAAAGGGAATCAGGGAATACACCATAACGCCAATGGTGACTTTAAAACAGTCACAGAGTTTAATGGCTGTGGTAGGATAGAATTAAAATAAGGAAGCCTGTACAGAATACAAATATTCCAAAACACACATCCTCTTTGCAATAAGGCACTAAAGTAAAACTGCAAAAAAACAAAAACATTTTGTCCTGTTTTGGGCAAATTCAACACGCCACATCACTGAGTACCACTCTTCATATTTTAAAGCATGGTCGTGGCTGCATCTTGTTATTAGTATTTTTGTCATCAGCAAGGACTAGGTCGTTTTATGGGGGGATAAAAATAAACAAAATAGAGCTAAGCACAGGAAAAATCCTAGAGGAAACTTGGTTCATTCTGCTTTCCAACAGACACTGGGAAACAAATTCAACTTTCAGCAGGACAATAACCTAAAACACAAGGCCAAATATACACTGGAGTTGCTTACTAAGACTGCATTGAATGTTCCTAAGTGGCCTAGTTACAGTTTTGACTTAAATCGTCTTGAAAATCTACGGCAAGACTTGAAAATGTCTGTCTAGCAATGACAAACAACCAACTTGACAGAGCTCGAATAATTTTTTAAAGAACATTGTGCAAATATTGTGCAATGCAGTTGTGAAAAGCTCTTAGACATTTACCCAGAAAGACTCATAGCTGTAATCACTGCCAAAGGTGATTCTAACATGTATTGACTCAGGGGTGTGATTACGTATGTAAATTAAGATATTTCTGTATTTATAAATGTGCAAACATTTCTAAAACATGTTTTCACTTTGTCATTATGAGGTATTGTGTGTAGACAGGTGAGAAAAAACATATATATTCAGGTTGTAACACAACAAAATGTGGAAGGGGTATGAATACTTTCTGAAGGCTCTGTATCTTTCTGTGCTTATGGGAGGAGAGGAGTATACTGTATATACCGATAAAGAAACATGCTAAACCACATCTGTTATCCAACCCTGTAACTGTACAACTTGAACTATTGTGATATAACTCCCTTTGCTCCCCATTACCGATCCTCTACCCTCCCCTCCTCATGTTCTGCTTATTCATACTCCATACATTTAACCACAACAGGTATTTTGAATTGGGTATAAATACAAAATTATATGTCAAACTGAATGTCCTTTCTTTATCACAGACAATGGTTTAGAGCACTATTCAACATGGTGACACATTTGGGGCGGCAGGGTAGCCTAGTGGTTAGAGCTTTGGACTAGCAACCGGAAGGTTGCAAGTTCAAACCCCCGAGCTGACAAGGTACAAATCTATCATTCTGCCCCTGAACAGGCAGTTAACCCACTGTTCCCAGGCCGTCATTGAAAATAAGAATGTGTTCTTAACTGACTTGCCTGGTTAAATTAAAAAACAAAACAATTTTCACCACAGTGAAACTGGATCTTACTGGGAAATGACACAGTGATGTAGTTTGTGGGGTCGTTCTTTGTCTGTGTTCATATTTTCCAGCTCGGATAGCTCGTTCATTTCCACCAGAAGACAGCTATTGAGAGAGGAATATGTGTATTTATCACCGAGATTAGTCAAAGCAGTCATCAGACACAGGGCATAATGTTATAATTCCCCTGTCTTCGGTAGTTCTATAAATCACAGCAACATCAACAACAGTAGTTGAGACCCATTCACTTAGCCATATTTAGTCCTGTGTTTTTAAACACCAAGAGTGTTTCATAACGAATGGACTGTCGTACTGTATGTGGGACATCATGTGTAACACAGCCCTTCAAACACACACAAACACATCCACACACACTATGTGTGTGGGATTTTCATTTATGTACTGGTACTGTGGGTGTCAGGATAAGTAATGAGTTGTGGGAGCTACAGTGGTGTATGTCTTAACTATGTCTTAACTCCTAATTCAAAGCTCCCATTGCATGAATTGCTGAGGTGTGAGTGCCCTCTAGAGGTTCAATTGATGGGACACAGCAGCATAGTGGCACTTGGATGCCGTTTTGCACCAGACACGGGAGTGTGTGTGTGCACTGTGGACGGTATGGCAGGGGATATGCTGATTTGCTACCAAAAACAAACCTGACTTTAATGTCATACGCAAGCTAGAAGAGAATATCAGTGTCATGTTGTAAATGTAGCCAGTACCAATATAGCCTATTTTGTCCATAACCATTATTATTAGGTTTACAGGCTGGTGTTTGACATAACGGCCACATAGTCAAAGTTTGACACAACTTTAGAAGCTGGCTGGACTGACAGGATGCACAGAGGGCTGTTCTGACATCACCTTGCATCAACTTGTAGACACAGACTCTTACCTGTGTCGGTATGTTGCTCTAATGAATACCAAGAGAGTGAGAGAAAAGAAAACCGGGAAAAAACATTCAGCACCAAACAAGACTTTGATGCCAAGCTGTTCAACTTCAGAAGAAATCCTGTTTGAGATTAGTAGGACTATAAAGCAAATCGAACCTAAACCTATAGCCATTCATCAAGCTGGGGACCCCAATGAAAATAGATCCACAGGTGAACCCTGTAGAATAATGATGGTGGCCAACGTGAGCCCTTTGGAATTCGGGCACAGTTTATTTATTCCCAGGCTCAACCAGTCCTTTCCACAGGCCGATCCTTGCTCCCAAACTGGCACCATCCAAATCAGAATCGAATCTGTGCACTGGGCCCAGTTTTTCGAAACTTCACATCTGGATCAGAATGATCCGGATTCTGTAAACCTTGTTTTTGCAATCCAGGATCAGATCAATCTGGCTGTTTTAAAGACGTTAGAAAGGATCATTCTGATCCTGATACCACAACATCAAGATCACAGAATCTGGATTTTCAGGGCTTTGAACAGGTCTACACCTTGCTATCTACTAGACAGGTTATGATACTACTTCTACTCTGTCATAAGGAAACAGAGAAGAGTAAACTACATGAATAAAGGTAAAAAATAATATGTAAGTACAAACCTTTATTTGACACTTCTCAATATAGCAACTGACCACATACCTATATTGCGGTCAATTTAACATAATGAACCTTTGCTTTCAAGTGGGGCGGCAGGGTAGCCTAGTGGTTAGAGCATTGGACTAGTAATCGAAAGGTTGCAAGTTCAAATCCCCAAGCTGACAAGGAACAAATCTGTCGTTCTGCCCCTGAACAGGCAGTTAACCCACTGTTCCCAGGCCGTCATTGAAAATAAGAATTTGGTCTTAACTGACTTGCCTAGTAAATTAAATAAAAAAGTACATTACAAACATTTCAATGTAACTAAGGGGACAAGGTATATACCTTTTTTATACATTCTTTCATTCACCTTTCTAAATCCACCCTTCCAGTAGGACCAAGATAATCCCGATTTTCGGCATGAAAACTATCCTAATCACATTTGAAAAATGCAATAAAGACATTTGATCCTGACTAAAGGGCAGATTAGATTACCAGATCCAAATCCCTATACGGAGGATCAGAATCAAATTTTTCAGTTTTGAAAAACCTAACTATAACATTTGATCCTGCAAATTTGAGGAACTTTTAAACATGCTACCTGAAGAAAATGTTAATGTAGGCCTACTTAATTTGTGCTCAACTGGGACGTTTATTGGAATATGTAAGTCAAGTTCCCAAAATACTGTATCTGGTTTCCAAGCCTGCACATTTTGGTTCCTTGGAAGTTGTGGAAAGTACATTTTTGGTTTCCGATTGACTCTGGATTCTGAAGGATTTGCGATTTCCAACTTGTTGTATAATGTTTATGTCCAATGGCTATAATTTCTTGTTATAATTTCTCTTCGTATGACAAGGATTGAAAAGGATTTGCCAGTAAATTGTCGACTTTATTCATGATGATGACTGCTAGCTTGCTAGCTAAGATTTTGATTTTTGTTTACATGATTAGTCCAATCAAAGCTATGGTTGATATTATGTGATTTGATGTCATTTTATCTGTGGCCAATGGCCTTGAGCCCTCTTGGATGGGCACTCTAACGTAACTTTATGGCAGCACCCAAGGGGCTTGAATTTTTTAGCTCTACCCTTAGATTTTGCTGTGATGTAGTGTCCTCATGAGTGACCGAACACTGAGCCAATCATGGCGCAACTGGAGAACATTACCAACCTCTACGCTAAGGAATTTTCAACAGGCTGCCACACCACCAAAGTAAGCACTGAGCTAGCCTGAAACACCTGCATTTTGGAACTGCCTTACTCAAGAAAGCAAAAGAGAGATCATGTTCGTATGCGGCTTTATTAAGTCAATAATTTTTTAATTTTAAATTGTTTGCAAACTTATATGTGACACGTATTAATGCCAAAATAACATGCAAAACAGACAAAAAAAAAAAGAATGAATAAATATATATATTTTATTTTTTCCCCAACTGCCCTGAATGACGAGTCATCACTGGTCCTGTGTGAATTTAAGTATGCTCCCTCTACTTCTCTCTCTCTCTCCCTCTCTAACCTCCCAGAGGACCTGAGTCCTGGCTGTCCCCAGTCCACCTAGTCATGCTGCTGCTCCAGTTTTAACTGTTCTGCCTGTGGCTATGAAACCCTGACCTGCTCACTGGACATGCTACCTTGTTCCGACCTGCTGTTTTTGAATCTCTCTCTCTCTCTCTCTCGCACCTGCTTTCTCAACCTCTGAATGCTTGGCTATGCAACTGATGCAACTCCTGAGGTACTGACCTGTTGCACCCTCTACAACCACTGTAATTATTATTTGACCCTGCTAGTCATCTATGAATGTTTGAATATCTTGAAGAACAATCTGGCCTTAATGGCCATGTACTCTTATAATCTCCACCCGGTACAGCCAGAAGAGGACCTGCCAGCCCTCAGATCCTGGCACCCCTCAGATGCAGATTCCTCTCTAGGTTTCTTCTTAGGTTCCTGCCTTTCTACATCTGCATTGCTTGCTTTTTGGGGTTTTAGGCTGGGTTTCTGTAAAATCACGTTGTGACATCTGCTGATGTAAAAAGGGCTTTATGAATAAATGTGATTGATTGTCTATATACGAATTCATCTGAAAGGTACAGTATTCACAAATGCCACTTTACCAGTTTATTTCAATTTTCAGACCACTTGCAATACACCTCATAATCTGCAAGTATAAGTGTGGTAAGATAATTTATAATGCTAAAAACGCAACAATACATTTTCACACATTTCTTATTCAGTTCATAAATTTTTTTCTTTTTTTTCTTTCATACTTAGAATTAAAAATGATTAGTTAAATTTTGCAATTACTTACTACTTTTGAGCTACTACTTAGCTAATTAGCTAACCCTTCCCCTAACCCAAACCTAACTCCTAACCCTAACGTTAACTTTAACCTTAACCTTAACCCCTAACCCTATCCTAGCTTAGCCCCTGTCGTGCTGCTGCCATGTCGTGTTGCTACCGTGTTGTTGTCATGTTGTTTTGCTACAATGCTGCGTTGTAATGTGTTGCTGCCATGCTATGTTGTTGTCTTAGGTACCTCTTTATGTAGTGTTGTGGTGTCTCTCTTGTTGGGATGTATGTTTTGTCTAACTTTTTACATTTTTTATCCCATCCCCCGTCCCTGCAGAAGGCCCTTTGCTTCTTGGTAGGCCATCATTATAAACAGGAATTTGTTCTCAATTGACCTGCCTAGTTAAATAAAGGTTAAAAAAAGCAAACGTTAGCCACCGAGCTAACATTCGCATTAGCCACCTAACTAACATTAGCCACAACAAATTGGAATGTAACATTTCATACGAATTGAAATTTATAACATGTTGTACAAATTACAATTCATAACATATCATACGAATTGTAATTTGTAACATATACAAAATGGACGATGGACATCCACAAATTAATATATGTACATACCATACGAAACGTAACATATCATACGAATGAAGTGTCTCAGATTTACATTCACTATGTTACATCTACACCTGAGTCCCAGTTTTGCCCAGGGATGAATGAGATCTGCAGGAAGGATCTACTGGCTAGGAACATGAACAGGATGCTTCGACTCGTCCCTAAAGAGTACAACATCTTCCCCAAAACCTGGTGCCACCTTGCAGGGTAAAAGCTCACCATGGGAGACTGTGGAACAGCTGCATGTTGGCCTACTGTGTAAATCGCACATGCAAACACACACACATTTTCCAAAGGCACCAAAGTTCACAACACTGTGGGTGCAAGGGTTGAAGAAAATATTATGAAGGAACTAAAGCCTTAAATACCAATAAGCTATAAAATGTAATAATTTGAAACCACACAGCATCCCTTGCATTGCAGGTACATTGAATTTCAAGGTTACTGTAAGAGTGTGGAAGCAAAAGACCTTTATTCGCAAACTCGAAAATGGTTGCCAGGGCAAAGGGAATCACATCAACCATCAGCCCCGGGATATCAACCCTGAGGAGCACATCATCTGCCAGAACTACATCTCCAAGGTAACCATTCCAAGACATGCAAGGCATGGCTACCTGCTCATCCATATGAACTGCCCTGCTGATTGGGCAGTCAGTTGAGTGTGATGTGATTACTGTACCTGCAGTGAAGGTAGTTGATGTGTAGGAAATAGGAATATACATTGAGTGTACAAAACATTAGGAACAGCTTCCAACTATTGAGTTGCACCCCCTTTTGCCCTCATAACAGCCTCAATTATTTGAGGGCATGGACTCTACAAGGTGACGAAAGCGTTCCAGAGGGATGCTGACCCATGTTAACTCCAATTCTTCCCACAGTTATGTCAAGTTGGTTGGTGGACCATTCTTGACACACACAGAAATTGTTGAGCGTGAAAAATACAGCAGCATTGCAGTTCTTGACACACTCAAACCGATGTACCTGATACCTTCTACCATACCCTGTTCAAAGGCACTTAAATCTTTTGTCTTGCCTATTCACCCTCAAAATGGCATGCACACACAATCAATGTCTCAATTGTCTCATGGCTCAAACCTTCTTTAACCTGTCTCCTCCCCTTCATCTGCACTGATTGAAGTCGATTTAAGTCAACAAGGGATCATATCTTTCACCTGGTCAGTGTATGTCATGGACACTTACCCTACTACTAGTCTCCTCTTCTTGTTTGCTGTGTGTGTGTGTACCCATCTTTTTGTTGTGGCAATAAAGTGTGAATTGTATCCATGTCTCCAACTGGTCATTATCAGTCCTCTTACTGGGATTCTGGGACAGTTGCACCTATAATCGAAACCTGCAACTATATTGGAGGCCAAGACATGGTGGCACTCTTTTTCAGACGGGGAAGATGTGGTCATGAAGACCCTGATCACGGCCCACCCGACCCTGAGGCAGAAATACAGCACAGGCTTCCCCAGCCAGCTAGGGCACAGCTCCAGAGATCCTGGACTTTAACATCCTGCTGGATGCCAAGCTCAAACCCTGGCTCCTGGAGGTGGGTGGTGTTATGCATGGATCTGGTAACCTAGCCAGGACCTTATCAAAACTCCTGACCTTAGGCTATACGGTATGACGGGATTAACCTGTTGTATTTAGGTTTAATATGGCCTTTGGTGGGACCAGAGTTTTTCTAATCAGGTCACATGGTTTTTTCATACCGCCCCAATAGATCCAAAGACGATGCAATCACCATCTCACTGCACACTGCCCTATCCCAAGTGGAAAAGAGGAATACCTATGTAAGAATGCTGTTCATTGACTATAGCCCAGCATTCAACACCATAGTACCCTCCAAGCTCATCATTAAGCTCGGGGCCCTGGGTCTGAAACCCGCCCTGTGCCACTGGGTCCTGGACTTCCTGACGGGCCGCCCCCCCAGGTGGTGAAGGTAGGAAACAACACTTCCACTTCGCTAAGCCTCAACACTGGGGCCCCACGAGGGTGCGCGCCCAGCCCCCTCCTGTACTCCCTGTTCACTCATGACTGTGTGGCAATGCACACCTCCAACTCAATCATCAAGTTTTCAGACAACACAACAGTAGTAGGCCTGATTACCAACAATGACGAGACAGCCTACAGGGAGGAGGTGAGGGCACTGGGAGAGTGCTGCCAGGAAAATAACCTTTCACTCAACGTCAACAAAACAAAAGAGCTGATTGTGGACTTCAGGAAACAGCAGAGGGAGTACACCCCTATCCACATCGACGGGACCGCCATGGAGAAGGTGGAAATCTTCAAGTTCCTCGGCGTACACATCACTGACGATCTGAAATTTTCCACCCACACAGACAGTGTGGTGAAAAAGGTGCAACAGCACCTCTTTAACCTCAGGAGGCTGAAGAAATTTGGCTTGGCCCCTAAAACCCTCACAAACTTTTACAGATGCACAATCGAGAGCATCCTGTTGGGCTGTATCACCGTCTGGTATGGCAATTGTACCGTCCGCAACCGCAGGGCTCTCCAGAAGTCTGCTGCGGTCTGCCCCACGCATTCACGGGGGCAAACTACCTGCCCTCCAGGACACCTACACCACCCGATGTCACAGGAAGATCTCTTTGTTTCTTGGGACCTAGAACTTAGCATCTATGTTTTGTCCGAGTTTAAAAGTAAAACATTTGCCGCCATCCAATTCCTTATGTCTGAAACATAGTATTCTAGGGAGGGCAATTTTGGGGCTTCACCATGTTTCATCGAAATGTACAGCTGTGTATTGCCCACATAGTAGTGAAAGTTAACATTATGTTTCCGAATGACGTCACCAAGAAGTAAAATATATAGTGAAAACAATATTGGTCCTAAAACAGAACCTTGAGGAACACCGAAACTTACAGTTGATGTCAGAGGACAAACCATCCACAGAGACAAACGAATATATTTCCAACAGATAAGATCTAAACCAGACCAGAACTTGTCAATATAGACCAATTTAGGTTTCCAATCTCCCCAAAAGTATGTCATGATCGATGGTGTCAAAAGCAGCACTAAGGTCTAGGAGCATGAGGACAGATGCAAAGCCTTGGTCTGACACCATTAAAAGGTAATTTACGAGTGCAGTCTCAGTCCTATGATGGGGTCTAAAACCAGACTGAAGCATTTCAGATTCATTGTTTGTCTTCAGGAAGGCAGTGAGTTGCTGCGCAACAGATTAAAAAATATATTTTTAAAAGGAATGGAAGATTTGATACAGGCCAATAGTTTTTTATATTTTCTGGGTCAAGGTTTGGCTTTTTCAAGAGAGGCTTTATTACTGCCATTTTTAGTGAGTTTGGTACACATCAGGTGGATAGGGAGCTGCTTATTATGTTCAACATAGGAGGGCCAAGCACAGGAAGTAGCTATTTCAGTAGTTTAGTTGGAATAGGGTCCAGTTTTCAGCATGATTGTTTAGAGGCCATTATTATTATCATGAATGTGTCAAGAGATATTGGATTAAAAACTTGAGTCTCTCCCTTGCGTTCCAATTTTCTGGAAGCTTGCTTCAGGGCAAGAGTATTTTCTGTATACCAGGGAGCTAGTTTAATTTGACAAATGTTTTTTGTTTTTTGGGTTGTGACTGCATCTAGGGTATTAAGCAAGGTTACATTTAGTTCCTCAGTTCGGTGGTTAACCCGATTTTTGTACTCCAACGTCCTTGGGTAGGTGGAGGGAGTCTGGAAGAGCATCTAAGAATATTTTGGTTGTCTGTATATTTATAGCACGGCTTTGGATGATCCTTGGTTGGGGTCTAAGCAGATTATTTGTTGCCACTGTAAAAGTATTAAATTGGTGGTTCGATAGTCCAGGATTATGAGGAAAAACATTGAGATTCACAATATTTATTCCACGGGACAAAACTAGGTCCAGAGTATGACTGTGGCAGTGAGTAGGTCCGGAGACATGTTGGACAAAACCCACTGAGTCGATGATGGGTCTGTGGACTTCCTTGTGAATATTAAAGTCACCAACAATTTGAATATTGTCTGTCATGACTACAAGGTCCGATAGGAATTCAGGGAACTCAGTGAGGAACATTGTAGGCCTGTACCCAGGAGGCCTATAAACAGTAGCTATAAAAAGTGATTGAGTAGGCTGCGCAGATTTCATCACTCGAAGCTCAAAAGAGTAAATTGAAATTTGCTATCACCTTTGCGGGATGCACAGGGATATGGTCACTAGTGTAACCAGGGGGAGAGGCCTCATTTAACACAGTACATTAATCAGGCTTAAGCCATGTTTCAGTCAGGCCAATCACATCCAGATTATGATCTGTGATTACTTAATTGAGTTAACTGCCTTGGAAGTGAGGGATCTAACATTAAGCAGCCCTATTTTGAGATGTGAGATATCACAATCTCTTTCAATAATGACAGGAATGGAGGAGGTTTTTATTCCAGTGAGATTGCTAAGGCGAACATCGCCATGTTTAGATTTTCCCAACCTAGATCGAGAAACAGACACTGTCTCAATTGGGATAGCTGAGCTGACTACACTAACGGTGAAAGCGGCAGACTCCACTAAGCTGGCAGACTGGCTAACAGCCTGCTGCCTGACCTGTACCCTAGCTCATTGTGGAGCTAGAGGAGTTAGAGCCATGTCTATGTTCATAGATAAGATGAGAGCAACCCTCCAGCTAGGAGGGAGTCCATCAATCCTCAGCAGGTCAGGCTTGGTTCTGTTCGTGGGTGAGTCCCAGAAGGGCCAATTATCTACAAATTCTATCTTTTGGGAGGGGCAGAAAACAGTTTTCAACCAGCCATTGAGTTGTGAGACTGCTGTAGAGATCATCACTCCCCCTAACTGGGAGGTGGCCGGAGACAATTACTCGATGCCGACACATATTTTAGCTGATTTATACACTGAAGCTATGTTGCGCTTGGTGACTTCTGACTGTTTCATCCTAACATTGTTGGTGCCAACGTGGATAACAATATCCCTATACTGTCCACACTCGCCAGCACCATCTTCAGATTAGCCTTTACGTCGGTAGCCCTACTCCTGGTAAACAGTATATGATTGCGGATGATTCGTTTTAATTCTAATATTGTGGGTAATGGAGTTGCCAATGACTAGGGTTTTCAATTTGTCAGAGCTAATGGTGGGAGGCTTTGGCGGCTCAGACCCTGTAACGTTTTGAGGAGAGACCAGAGAAGGCTCGGTCTCTGACTCCGACTCGTTGGTTAATGGGGAGAACCGGTTGAAAGTTTCTGTCGGCTGAATGAGTGACACTGCTTGAGCATTACCAACAGAATTTCCTTCCAGAAGCCATGAGAAAATTGTCCGGCTGCGGGGACTCTGCGAGGGGATATATACTACTATCTGTACTTATTGGTGGCACAGACGCTGTTTCATCCTTTCCTACAGTTAAATTACCCTTGCCTAACGATTGTGTCTGTAGCTGGGCTTGCAGCATGGCTATAGTCACCATAAGGCGATAGTTCTTCTGTATATTATGAATACAGCGACTGCAATTAGAAGGCATAATGTTGATGTTACTACTTAGCTTCATCTGGTGGAGGTCGTGTAGAACCATGTCCAGATAAAGCGTCTGAGGTGAGAAAAGCTGAATGAAAAAAGTATAACGAAGGAAAAATAAAAATATAAAACGGTTATTAAGAATTTAGAGAGTAAAAAATGTCAAGTTGGCAGGTAGCAGAGTAACGTTAGCAAAAAAACCTCACAGCAGCATGTAAACGAGTCCACAAGTTGTGATTGCTAATGTTTAGGTGTATAGGCTGCTACATTTATGTAAGAGATTTTGCTTGTGTCTGTCGGGAGTGATGCGTTGTCAGGCTTGCAAAATAAATATCTGAGGAAAGTGAAGAGCGAGCCTTGCGCTTTGTGTCTGGACTGCACGACTTGTGATTTCCGTGAATTTGATTGGTCAAGGCATGCAGAGCCTGGAGCAGACACACCAACATAGAGAGAGCAAGTACACATCAAAATTTATCAAATCAAATTCAAATCAAATTTTATTGGTCACATACACATGGTTAGCAGATGTTAATGCGAGTGTAGCAAAATGCTTGTGCTTCTAGTTCCGACAGTGCAGTAATATCTAACAAGTAATCCAACAATTTCACAACAACTACCTTTTACACACAAGTGTAAAGAAATTAATAAGAATATGTACATATAAATATATGGATGAGCGATGGCCGAACAGCATAGGCTAGATGCAGTAGATGGTATAGAGTACAGTATATACATATGAGATGAGTAATGTAGGGTATGTAAACATTATATAAAGTGGCATTGTTTAAAGTGACTAGTGACACATTTATTACATCCAATTTGTAATTCTTAAAGTGGCTAGAGATTTGAGTCAGTATGTTGGCAGCAGCCACTCAATGTTAGTGATGGCTGTTTAACAGTCTGATAGCCTTGAGATAGAAGCTGTTTTTCAGTCTCTCGGTCCCACCTTTGATGCACCTGTACTGACTTCGCCTTCTGGATGATAGCGGGGTGAACAGACAGTGGCTCAGGTGGTTGTTGTTCGTGATGATCTTTATGGCCTTCCTGTGACATCGAGTGGTGTAGGTGTCCTGGAGGGCAGGTAGTTTGCCCCCAGTGATGCGTTGCGCAGACCTCACAACCCTCTGGGGAGCCTGACGGTGGTGGGCGGAGCAGTTGCCGTACCAGGCGGTGATACTGCCCGACAGGATTCTCTCGATTGTGCATCTGTAAAAGTTGGTAAGTGTTTTTGGTGACAAGCCAAATTTCTTCAGCCTCCTGAGGCACAGTTGCGCCTTCTTCACCACGCTGTCTGTGTGGGTGGGACATTTCAGTTTGTCCGTGATGTGAGGAACTTAAAATTTTCCACACTCTCCTCTACTGTCCCGTCGATGTGGATAGGGAGTGATCCCTCTGCTGTTTCCTGAAGTCCACGATCATCTCCTTTGTTTTGTTGACATTGAGTGAGAGGTTATTTTCCTGACACCACACTCCGAGGGCCCTCACCTCCTCCCTGTAGGCCGTCTCGTCGTTTTTGGTAATCAAGACTACCACTGTGGTGTCGTCTGCAAATTTGATGATTGAGTTGGAGGTGTGCATGGCCACGCAGTCATGGGTAAATAGGGAGTACAGGAGAGGGCTGAGAACGCACCCTTGTGGGGCCCCAGTGTTGAGGATCAGCGTGGTGGAGATGTTGTTTCCTACCCTCACCACCTGGGGGCATGCAGTCAGAAAGTCCAGGACCCAGCTGCACAGGGCAGGGTCGAGACCCAGGGTCTCGAGCTTAATGACGAGTTTGGAGGGTACTATGGTGTTAAATGCTGAGCTATAGTCGATGAACAGCATTCTATCATAGGTGTTCCTCTTGTCCAGATGGGTTAGGGCAGTGTGCAGTGTGATTGTGATTGCATCGTCTGTGAACCTATTGGGGCGGTAAGCAAATTGGAGTGGGTCTAGGGTGTCAGGTAGGGTGGAGGTGATATGATCCTTGACTAGTCACTCAAAGCACTTCATGATGACAGAAGTGAGTGCTACGAGGCGATAGTCATTTAGCTCAGTTACCTTAGCTTTCTTGGGAACAGGAACAATGGTGGCCCTCTTGAAGCATGTGGGAACAGCAGACTGGGATAGGGATTGATTGAATATATCCGTAAACACACCAGCCAGCTGGTCTGCGCATGCTCTGAGGATGCGGCTAGGGATGCCATCTGGGCCGGAAGCCTTGCGAAGGTTAACACGTTTAAAGTTGGCTGCGGTGAAGGACAGCCCGCAGGTTTTGGTAGCGGGCCATGTCGGTGGCACTGTATAGTCCTCAAAGCAAGCAAAGAAGTTGTTTAGTTTGTCTGGGAGCAAGACATCGGGGTCCGCGACGGGGCTGGTTTTCTTTTTGTAGTTCGTGATTGACTGTAGAGCCTGCCACATACCTCTCGTGTCTGAGCTGTTGAATTGCAACTCTACTTTGTCTCTTTTCTAACGCTCAGTTTGTTTGATTGCCTTCAAATCAAATCAAATTTTATTTGTCACATACACATGGTTAGCAGATGTTAATGCGAGTGTAGTGAAATGCTTGTGCTTCTAGTTCCGACAATGCAGTAATAACCAGCGAGTAAACTAACCTAACAATTTCGGAGGGAATAGCTACTGTTTGTATTCGGTCATGTTTCCGGTCGCCTTTCCCCGTAGGCATTGTACTGGTATTCCTGGAGTGAACAAAGACAGTAAAGAAAATAAACACATGATGACTCTCTCCTGATGCACTCTCCCTTTCTTTTATGTGTTACGTTTTATTCTTTAGCCTGATTAGTTCCATATCTTTTCGCTGTGGCCAACTTCTTTGTGAAGTAGAAAGACACCTAGGCCGTAGCAATATTGATTGTACTCATGTTGATGTTACACATGGAAATTGTTACTTACCGTCTTCACGTATTGGTTAACAACATGCATAGTAAAGTTTGCTTAACTTTATATCTTTGTCTGTCGTGACTACAACACGAGGCATATTGAAACATGGTAGCAGCGGTACTCAAAATAAACTGGATCTCATGTATGTAAATGAACAATACATCCCAGATGGCAGTTTGGAAAAGTGGCGCGTTTACAAGCTAGTCATCGCACCAAACGTCAACGCTGCCTGGCTATTGTGAGTGACTCTGTGCTAAAAGATAACTGGCTATTGGACACAAGCAGATTCGTGAGTAGCTAACGTTCCATTCTACAAATAAATGACCATAGAAAACGCACTGAAACCTCCGGGAAAAATTGCCTTTGATGATTGTAATTTAGCACTTACCTGGAAAAGATGGAAAGAGAAATTAAATTTGTACATGGCTCTTACAATGGAAGAAAAACCTGATCACTACAAAGTTAAGCTACTGTATTGTCTCATTGGGGGAAAAGGTAGAGATTTGTAAGACCCTCTGTGCAGGCAGTACAAAATACAATCTCTTTGTTGATGAAGTAAATGCAGCACTGGATGCATTTTGTGATCACAAGAAAAATTAAACAATTGAGAGATATAATTTTTTCATACGCAGTCACTGCCAAGATGAGAGCTTAGACAAATATCTCACTAAATTGAGGACTCTAGTGGAAACCTGCAACTTCTGAGTAATCATAGACTCTCATATCAGGGACAGGATTGTGTGTGGCACATGTGACCCATTAAGAGAGCTCTTACTCAGAGAGACTAATCTCAGTTTAGAGAAATGCATACAGATTGGAAGAGCTGCAGACTCAGAAAGTGGTGAGGATGTTCTCTGCATCACATTAGGGCCAAAGTTCTCCTGCATCAACAGGAGAAAATCACAGACCCCAATGCAGTTCTCTTTGCAACCTTGCTGGTCAACTAGCACTAGTTGTAATTGAACCTTTATTTAACTAGGCAAGTCAGTTAAAGAACAAATTATTATTTACAATGACGGCCTACCCCGGCCAAACTCGGACAACACCGGGCCAATTGTGCACCGCCCTACGGGACTCACAATCACGGCTGGATGTGATACAGCCTAGATTAAAACCAGGGACTGCAGTCTGAGATGCAGTGCCTTAGACTGCTTCGCCACTCGGAGAGCCAATGTTATCGCTGAAAACCTCACAAAAGACAGTCACCTAGAGCCCATTGGTGATGTATAATAAGAGTACACTGACGCCACTGGGGAAGTGCATACTTAAAGTGATCAATCCAAGCAAAAAGAAAACCTACAGGGTTGAGTTCATCGTAGTCAACAAGAATGTGCACAGGCCCATTCTAGGCAGTAATGCTATCCAGGCAATGGAGTTGATTACTGTGCAGCATCACAACATCCTGGCCATTGTGAAAATAACAGGATCCTGGACTAAAGAGCAAATAAAACAGGAGTACGCTGATAACTTCCAGGGAGACGGATGCTTACCCGGCAAACTGAGGCTGGAAGTGGATGAGCAAGTGGGCCCTGTCCAGCTGCCAAAGAAAAGCGTGCCAGTATATAAACCACTCAAAGAGGAGCTTGGGGATCTAGAGAAAAGAAGGACGATAAAATTAGTTGAAAAAGCACAGATTGGATGAGCAGCCTGATCATATTGCAGAAACCATCTGGAAAACTATGATTGTGTATTGATCCAAAACCTCTCAACAAGGCACTCAAGACGAGCCATTACCCACTATCCACTATTGAAGAGGTGCTGCCAAACCTGAACAGAGCATGCGTGTTCTCTGTTTTTGATGTAAAAAACTGATTTTGGTAAGAGGAACTAGATGAGGAGTCTCACCATGTTCTCTACTCCCATGGGATGCTACAGGTGGCCGAGAATGCCAATGGGAATCAGTCCAGCCCCCATAGATCTTTCAGAGGATGTTGAACCAGGATATGGAAGGTCTTCCAGGAGTCGAAATTATTGCAGATGTCATCCTGATTGTGGGAGAAGGAGACAACCATGAAGCAGCGACTCTGGAAAATGACAATAACCTGAGAATGCTCCTGGACAGATGCAGGAAACTCAATATCAAGATGAATCTGGAGATACTGCAGCTCAGGCTGAAGGAAGTGCCCTACATTGGCCACCTGCTAACATCCGATGGGTTGAAAGTGGACCCAGGAAAAGTGATAGCCATCAGACAGATGCCTAGGCCTACAGATGCCCCAGGTGGCAATAAAGTAATAAAACCAAAAGCTTACCTAGACTTGGAAGAGTTCCAGTGTTGTGTTGGATAGTCATAGCCAGCTAGCTAACATAGCATCCCTCTGTTTGAGCCGGGTGTTTGAATAGGCTAAACAAGCCAGCTGCATTTGCTTGCCTCGTTTTTGAAGAAATTAATTTGTTGAAAACTGTTCAACTGTTGTCTTTCTCTCTCCTTGAGTCAATTACTCACCACATTTTATACACTGCAGTGCTAGCTAGCCTTAGCTTATGCTTTCAGTACTAGAGTCATTATCTGATCCTTCGATTGGGTGGACAACATGTCAGTTCATGCTGCAAGAGCTCTGATAGGTTTGAGGACGTCCTCTGGAAGTTGTCATAATTACTGTCTAAGTCTATGTACGGTGGTGAGAACCAAGAGCCTCCAGGGTTATGTATTGAAGTCAATGTACCAAGATGAGGATGGAAGCTAGCTGTCCTTGAGCTAAACCATGGTGCTACCATACAGAGTGCAGTTGCGGCTACTGTAGACCTTCGTTGCAAAACAGTGTGTTTAAATAAATTATTTGGTGAAATGTGAACATATTTAGTATAGTTTTATCTAAATAGGATAACTTTTTTAATGTTTTACACATTTTTATGAAATTCACTAAGGAGGACGGTCCTCCCCTTCCTCCTCTGAGGAGACTCCACTGGTGCTGACCCATGCCTGGCCATACTGGTTCACGGAAATACACCATCACAAGGAACAGACAGCAGCCCTGCAATGGCGCTCATGGGAAGACGTACAAAGACACTACTATTAATGAGTGAAAATCTGCTGACACCGATGATGACAAACTGTCAGAAGGAAAATCTGAAAGAAATACAGCAGAGATAGACAAAATACTATGATACCTCTGCTAAGGATCTCACATAGCTGAAACAAAATGACAGGGTGAAATTTCAGCCAATCACAGGACAGAAACAGTGGTGGCAGTGGGCCACAGCAGTCAGACCTGTGGAGCAAAGCTCCTACGAGGTGAAGACAGAACAGGGACAAGTGTTCAGGAGGAACAGCTGAGGAAAAGTGGAGAAGTAGAGGATTTTCCCAATGTTGAGGAGCCAGTAAACAGAGCCCCTAGCTGACACCCAGCAGGGTGCAGAACACAACCCAGAGGTGGACGCTGCACCTCAACAAAAAGATCCAAACATCTCAGGTCAAGCACCTCCAGATGTAACACTCCCCACACAAGGCCTGGTAGGGCCACCCGAAAGACCTATACACATGAAAGACTTTGTGTGAATGTACATTTAAAAAAATAATTATGGTATGGACAGTTAGAGACATTAAACAAACATTCAGTTCACATTCAGGTTTATTGCAGACATGGATTACAAGCCAAAGTTAGGTGGAGTCTGCCTTTGTTGTAAAAAAAAGAGAACATTTAGCAATATTGATGTTACACAGGAAACGTAACCAATTGTTGCTTACCGTCTTCATGTAGTTGATGTGCAGGTTAACAACATGCATAGTAAAGTTTGCTTAACTATATGCAGTTGAAGTCGGAAGTTTACATCCACTTAGGTCGGAGTCATTAAAACTAGTTTTTCAGCCACTCCACAAATTTCTTGTTAACAAACTACAGTTTTGGCAAGTTGGTTAGGACATCTACTTTGTGCATGACACAAGTAATTTTTCCAACAATTGTTTTGCAGACAGATTATTTCACTTATAATTCACTGTACCACAATTCCAGTGGGTCAGAAGTTTACATACACTAAGTGGACTGTGCCTTTAATTAAACAGCTTGGAAAATTCCAGAAAATGATGTCATGGAAGCTTCTGAGGAAAAAGGGGAGGCTTGCAAGCCGAAGAACATCATCCCAACCGTGAAGCATGGGGGTGGAAGCATCATGTTGTGGGGGTGCTTTGCTACAGGAGGGACTGGTGCACTTCACAAAATAGATGGCATCATGAGGATGGACAATTATGTGGATATATTGAAGCAAAATCTCAAGACATCAGTCAGGAAGTTAAAGCTTGGTTGCAAATCGGTCTTCCAAATGGACAATGATCCCAAGCATACTTCCAAAGTTGTGGCAAAATGGCTTAAGGACAACACAGCCAAGGTATTGGAGTGGCCATCACAAAGCCCTGACACCAATCCCATAGAAAAGTTGTGGGCAGAACTGAAAACGCGTGTGTGAGCATGGAGGCCTACAAACCTGACTCAGTTACACCAGCTCTGTCAGGAGGAATGGGCCAAAATTCACCCAACTTATTGTGGGAAGCTTGTGGAAGGCTACCCGAAATGTTTGACCCAAGTTAAACAATTTAAAGGCAATGCTACCAAATACTAGTTGAATGTATGTAAACTTCTGACCCACTTGGAATGTGATGAAATAAATACAAGCTAAATAAATCATTCTCGTTACTATTATTCTGACATGTCACATTCCTAAAATAAAGTGGTTATCCTAACTGACCTAAAACAGGGATTTTTTACTAGGATTAAATGTCAGGATTTGTGAAAAACTGAGTTTAAGTGTATTTGGCTAAGGTGTATGTAAACTTCCGGCTTCAACTGTATCTTTGTCTGTCTTGACTACAACACAAAGCATATTGAAACATAAACTATTTGTACTCTAATGTCAGTCTCTCTCTCAGGAAGATGCTGAAGGAGATGCACATGAAGGAGGAGCTGGGTGGGAGCAAGTGGTTGCCAGGGAAATGGTGGAGCTGCACTAGTCTACAGCTTTGTGCAGCCCCTGGTCACCCACAGCAACAGCGGGCTCAAAAGGGTCCCTTTCCCCCACCGCCATGGAGAGGTATGTACTGTATGTACCAGAGATACTGTAGTCAGTGCCGACTGTGATTCAAACCTGATTTGAGTTCTGATCAGATTTGACTTTCTGTTATCTGCCTAGTTAAATAAAGGTTCAATAAAAAAAATTCAAAATCTGCGTGCTACTTAGGAAGTCAATACGTGGAATGCAGGTAGAATTAGTTATCAAATCCACATATGATTGAATATATGTCTGAACTGTAAGACACTTTGGACTGTGCTTCTACACCTGCATTGCTTGCTGTTTGGGGTTTTAGGCTGGGTTTCTGTACAGCACTTTGAGATATCAGCTGATGTAAGAAGGGCTATATAAATAAATTTGATTTGATAAAAATATCAACAAAATGACCATATTGTGCTTTTCCTCAAGGAATCTCTGGTCAGAAAGCTGTCCCATCACATCAGAAGCCAGTGCTGGCTTCCGCTCCTCTGGGCCTTGCTGGTAGTTCAGGCCACCTAAAGCCCCTGTTCGGGGGGCTCTCCCTTCCCCACTCAGCCAGCCAGGAGGCAGTGCTGTGAGGCTATGCTAAGCCCTACCACTGGCCCACACGCTGGACCAACGGCTCCATGACCAGATTACTGTCTGTATGGGTGATCTAACTGGGCCTGCCCTCACAAATGGAGCAAACTTGCCGCAGCCCTGAACGGCAGCGTAAGATCACTCCCGTAATAATATGGTAATTCAGCATGCTGTCTTACCCATAGAGACCTGCAGTTGACACCTATTAGTGAGACATTGTTTGGTGGGAGTGGTTTGGGTGGTGAATTTTTGGACAAATAATGTCATTTTTGGACAAATAATTTGATAGAAGTTAAACATAAAGTGAATGACTGTGGGTCGTTCCACCAATTTGGTGGCTTTTGAGAAGTGTAACTTGGTAAAAATAACAACAATGTGATTTCACTACATTTTTACATTCTGTCATAAAGAACACATGTTTAACATCACAAAATACATGTTATTCCATCTGAAAGTGTACATTTAAAAAAATATATAATACGTGCCTATAAAGTGCCAAATAAAGTAACAGGGTTGACCGTAACAGGGTTGACAGTAACAGGGTTGACGATTTCTTCTAAAATCAGACAAAATTCCCTGTGTGACAGGGGGAATGGAAGTTGGTTGTGTGCAACAGGGAGTAGCAATTGAATGCAAACGAACTAATAAAAAAAAATGTCCAGCCTATCTATCTAACAGGGTTGATGTGTTATGCTTGACCCGCTCAGTTTTCCACCACAAAACACCAGAAAATGGCCAAGGAGCAGAACCAGCTCAGCTGCTTTTACTCTACGATCTGACTGTTAGATGTTCAATGTTTCTTCTGGGAAAAAAAGTCTATATAGTTTCACCATATTAAAATGAGAGTTCAGTTAACTTAACAGAATTGACCTTAAAATGAGGGACAGATGTTAATTAATCACTAATGAAATAAATAAATAATAATCTTCAGAAATGAATTTGTTAAAGCAACAAAATAACTAGAGCTTTACAATGATGATGAAACTTTGTTGACGGAGGGATGGATGGAAATGTCAAAATGCTGTATTTTGGCACTTTAGCAAGACTTTATTCATATTAAAATCAGATTTATTGAATTTGCCATGTGGTTTATATCAAAAGGCTCATCATTTAATATAACAGGCTTTTAAAATTAAATATTGGTGCACAATTTACTTAAAATATCAAAGGGACACAAAAGGCTCATTTTATGGAATGACCCATGTATTGAATACAGCTGGAATGCAACAAAATTTGGTGACATTTAGTGAGTCTTTTCACTCCCTCAGCTGGTTGTGCTGGAGTTGGCACAACTAGACTCAGCTGCCTGGAGCTGTGAGAGGCATGATGCACAGGGGTTCCAGAGTGGGAACTGCAGGGGCACTGTTCTCTGTAGACCCTCCCTTACCTGAGGCCAGGGTTGGAGGAACTGCAGTGGCACTGTTCTCTGTAGACCCACCCTTAACCGAGGCATGGGTTGGAGGAACTGGAGGGGCATTGTTCTCTGTAGACCCTCCCTTACCTGAGGCCAGGGTTGGAGGAACTGGAGGGGCACTGTTCTCTGTAGACCCTCCCTTGCCTGAGGCCAGGGTTGGAGGAACTGGAGGGACAATTCAAAAGGTACCCTTCCCCTCACTGAACACTTTGTGCACTTACTAGATGACAGGCTGAAAGGTGTGTTAAATGTTATTGTCCATATTCAGTACCAGTCAAATGTTTGGACTAACCTACTCATTCCAGGGTTTATTACTATTTTCTACATTGTAGATAATAGTGAAGACATCAAAACTATGAAATAACACAACTTGAGATGTCATAAAGAAAATGCACCCCCCTCCCCAACGATCAAAATATTTTCACATCACCATCCCCTTGTACTTGAAAAATATTACAATACCTTTCCCCTTCAATGAATTAACTCAAAATAATGACTATGACTACAGTAACAGTGTCAAAGTAGGCCTACCTTATTACTACATTGCAATCATCTATCATCGTATTTGTGGGTCCCGGACAAAAGGCCTTTTGTAAACATATTTCATGCAATTCCAGTCATTTTACATGTCTAAAGACATAAGCAGAATATATTTTTTTATACCACAGTTTTTCTGAGCTCATAGTCGGCGGGCAGCCAATTCATAGACCAATTACTATTTTGTACACCATTTTGAACACATCTGGTTAGTACATAATCATTTCAATGACAATAACATCATTATTTAGATAAAATCACCAAACCCGGACGACGCTGGGCCAATTGTACGCCGCCCTATGGGAATCCCAAACACAGCCGGTTGTAATACAACCTGGATGTGATGTTTTTGGTTAATATTTAGAATCTTAATTTGAGTCATTTAGCAGACGCCATCGTTCACATGACACCATTCAATTCTATGTGAAGTCTCAATAGCACATTGAAGTCAAATTAAGTGAGTTAAGGTGGTATCTCAATGAGACATGACATTCAGAGGAAGTGACGTTGCAGGCTAGCTCAGTGCCGCCACCTTTCTTTGAGTAACTCTAGATGAAGGCCGACCGGAGTACTGCAATTAGCAATTGTTTAGTTATCCTTGTAACTTCTTCTGTGTGCTCATTTCAAATAATCGGTTCAAGGACATACATCTGAAGCGAGTTCAAAAAGGCTTCTATTTGCGGCAAACATGTTGCCAGAGTAACAATTTCAGTTGAACAATGTAACAAAAATTCTACCCTCCTGATTCCTGCTTACAAGCAAAAACTAAAGCAGGAAGTACCAGTGACTCATTCAATACGGAAGTAGTCAGATGACGGAAATGCTACGCTACAGGACTATTTTGCTAGCATAGACTGGAATATGCTAGCATAGACTGGAATATGTTTTGGGATCATCCAATGGCATTGAGGAGTATACCACCTCAGTCATCGGCTTCATCAATAAGTGCATCGACAATGTCGTCCCCACAGTGTCCGTACATATCCCAAGCAGAAGCCGTGGATTACAGGCAACCTCCTCATCGAGCTAAAGGTTAGAGCTGCTGCTTTCAAGGAGAGGGACACTAATCCGGACGCTTATAAGAAATCCCTCTACTCCCTCAGACGAACCATCATACAGGCAATGTGTCAATAGAGGACGAAGACCAAATCTTACTACACCGACTCTGACTCTCGTCGGATGTGGCAGGGCTTGAAAACTATCACAGATTACAAAGGGAAACCCCGCCGCGAGCTGCTCAGTGACTTGAGCCTACAAGACGAGCTAAATGCCTTCTATGCTCGCTTTGAGGCAAGCAACACTGAACCATGCATGAGAGCACCAGCTGTTCTGAATGAATGTGTGATCACGCTCTCCATAACCGATGTGAGTACGGTTAACATTTGTCTGGATATTCACATATACTCAGAGCTTGCGCCAACCAGCTGGCAAGTGTCTTCACTGACATTTTAAACCTCTCCTAGGCCCAGTCTGTATACCTACTGTACATGTTTCAAGCAGACCGCCTGTGCCCAAAAACACCAAGGTAACATGTCTAAATGACTATCGCCCCATAGCACTCACATCTGTAGCCATGAAATGCTACCTCTATTGCACTCCATATTGCCCTTTCCCACCTGGATATGATGTGATTTCCCACCTGGACATGATTCACTTATGTGTGAATGCTGTTTATAGACTACAGATCAGCTTTCAACATCATAGTACCCTCCAAGCTGATCACTAAGCTAAGGAGCCTGGGACTGAATACTTCCCTCTTCAACTGGATCCTGGACTTCCTGACGGTCCGCCCCCAGGTGGTGAAGGTAAGCAACAACACATCCGCCACGCTGACCTTCAACACAGGGGCCCCTCAGGGGTGCGTGCTTAGTCCCCTCCTGTACTCCCTGTTCAACCACGACTGCATGGCCGCGTATGACTCCAACACCATCATTACGATTTCTGACGACACAACGGTGGTAGGCCTGATCACTGACAACGATGAGACAGTCTATAGGGAAGAGATCAGAGACCTGGCAGTGTAGAGCCAGGACAATAACCTCTCCCTCAATGTCAGCAAGACAAAGGAGCTGATCGTGGACTACAGGAAACGGAGGGCCGAGCACGCCCCCTTTCACATCGACAGGACTGTAGCTTAGCAGGTCGAGAGCTTCAAGTTCCTCAGTATCCACATCACTAAGGATCTACCATGGTCCACATACACCAACACAGTTGTGAAAAGGGCACAACCACACCTCTTCCCCCTTAAAATATCAAAGGAATGCAAAAGGCACTAATTTCATGGAACGACCCATGTACAGTATTGATACTGCACACTCCCCTAGCTGGTTGTGCTGAAAGCTGGCACAACCGGACTGCCCTGCCTGGGGCCGTGAGAGGGATGATGCACAGGGATTTCAGTGTTGAGGTGCAGGGGCACTGTTCTCTGTAGACCCTCCCTTACCTGGGGCCAGATTTGGAGGAACTGGAGGGCCAATTTAAAAGGTACCCTTCCACTCACTCTCTTTGTGCACTAACTAGATGACAGGTTGACAGGTTGTGTTCAGTTTTGTTGTCCACATATAAAAGACTATCTAAGCCTGGTTAGGCTGGACATTTTTCATGAATACCTCATTTGGAAGTAGCTTATGGGGCTTTGTTAAGCAAGAACAATAGCTTCAACCGACAAACACACACCCCTTAAGCCCTATTCTAACGGGACTATTTATGAAACAAAATGCACCCACCTTCCCAATGTGAAAAATATTTTCACATTACCCTCCCTTTCTGCTTGAAAAAAATTACATACAGTCCCCATTCATTGAATCAACTCAAAATAATGATTATGACCACAGTAACAGTGACAAAGTATGCCTACCTCAGTACTACGATCACCTTTATTGAAATAATTATCATCTGCATGCATCTATCATAGTATTCCGAGAGAAAAAAAGCCTTTAATAAATCTATTTAATGCAATTCTAGTAATTTCACATGACTGAATACATTAGTTTTTCTGGCCAGTACATAATATCATAGCAGCCAAATTCATAGACCTACACGGTTTTAAACCGCAATTTTAACACATCTGTTTTGTACATAATACTTTCAATGACAATAACATAATCATTTAGATAAAATCACCAATGTCTCTAGTAAATTAGTAAATTAGTTTTGTAGCTTACATCTTATTTCTCTATGCGTTGATTGGGGAAAAACAGTTAGCCTACCCTACTTTTTATTAGCTCAAAACAATCAGCTCACTTGCATTCACCTCACCACCTTTCTCCGATGGCAAAAAAGTGTGTCTTGTTTGCAACAAAACTGTCGCTGTTTAGAAATAATTACATCTGAGACGTCATATGGTTCTAAGCATTGGAGCCTACTTTCAAAAAGTTACTTTTCACCCCAGACAGAGGCTTGATGCAGAAAATGTTTAACCTGAACACCCCGACGGCGTAGGCTGGTGTATAAAGAAAGAACGAAAACCTCTTGATAGCCAAGGAACATGAAAGCAGATGGGGAAAGTTGGCTATGATGGAATAATTAAATGGGAAAACCTGCAAAATAGCGAATGTAAACTAGGGAAAAAACACACTACCCTCCCCTGTGCCCAAAAAACATCCACACAATCCTCAAAACAAAGTAATTTGTCACATGGGCTGATGTTCACAGAGGGAAGTTATAGTATTCCTCCCACAGTGCTCCTGTGTATGTGATTATGACTGCGGCCATGTAACATACTGTGCCTCCAGGACGGTTGACTAAGTAAAACCTGTCTTGCATCTTTCTAATATCTCAGGGGGCCTGTAAGCAGATTTATACTTAATGCGTGACAGGATAAACAGAGCATAAAGTGCATTCAGAAAATATTCACACCCCTTTACATTGTCCACATTTTGTTGTGTTAAGTAGGATTCAAATGGATTTAATCCTCATTAAAATAATCTGTAATGTCAAAGTGGAAGAAAAATTCAAACGTTTATGAGAAAATAAAAAATAAATATACTGTCTTGATGAGATAAGTATTCACCCCCCTGAGACATTACATGTTAGAATTACCTTTGTCTGCGATTACAGCTGGGAATCTTTTTGGGTTAGTCTCTAAGAGCTTTTCACACCAGGATTTGCCCATTAAAAAAATGTATTCTTCAAATTCTGTCAAGTTGGTTGTTGATCATTGCTTACTCACTACCAAGGACATGGATCGTTTTTCTTCTAAATTTGCCTTCACCGATACACACTCTCTTGTGTCCTACTGCCCGAAAGAAAGAAGAATGTGCTCCTGATGACAACTCTGCACAGGGATGCTGCTGTGAGTATCAGGGAGGACAAGAAGCCCAACGCTGTCCTTGATTACAACACAAACAAAGGGGGAGTTGACAACCTTGAAAAGGTTATGGTGTCAATATGGTGTCAATTCTATTCATTTGAATAAGTAAATATGTTTTAAATATGATAAATGAAAACAACGCTTTGATGGAATTTTTCACGTTACAATGCAAGACGTGAAGAATCATTTGTATGTACTCATTATTTTATTTACTGATGCACTTTTGCAGGTTGCTGGCACATATTCTTGTAACAGGTTGACGGCACGTTGGCCCGTGGTGGTGTTCTTCAACATCCTAGATGTGTCGGCCTTCAAAGTGTATGTGGTGTGGATGGAGGTGAATCCAGACTGGAAGCAGGGGAAATTCTTCAAGAGGAGATTCTTCCAAGAAGAGTTGGGGAAAGCCATGGTGGCACCTCTCATTCCAACACCTTCCTCGAACCCCATCCTCTGCTGGATTGGTGAGATATACAAGGGCCAGAAGCAAGATCTACGGCCGCCAGAGACAGAAGAGACAAAAGGAAGAGGTGCAATCTGTATGCACCAAGAGATGTCAAAATGAGCATTATGTGCCATAAATGCAGTGCATACATTTGCAAGGCACATGCAGCAACCACCACGTATTGTCCAACATGTGCATGAGAAAACGCAAAATGTAACCAAAATGTAACCCGAACCACCACTGATTGACAGATTGTGAACATTTTAGGTTTTTGTTATTGTTAGTAATACTGTTATTGTTACTGTTGTTCTTTAATGTGTTCAGACATTAAATTTTGTAATATGGTAAATAATACAAAATGAGTATCGCCCAGTATCCTCACGCGGCACTGGGAACCCAGTCAACCGCTCTGCTCCACGGCACAGGCGTGGTTTAATGTCTCCCCAGCCCTACCGGCGCTTCGGCGATGGCGGAGCACCCGGAGGCCCCCCTAACCTTAAACCTTTGTCTGTGAACTGTGGCCTCTCGCTCTGGCGAAGGGCGGGCGGGGGAAAGGAGGGCAACCTCCCCAATATGGTTTTCATGTGTAGTTATGGGCCTTTCTTTACTAATAAAATCATACCGGTCAATTTTGACTGGGAACACAACAGATGTTATTTTGTGCCACTATTTAAAAATTTGAAATGGTTTAAAAACAAATGTCCTTGTTAAACTTTGACACAAAGTAGTCTGTGATAAATAGCAAAATATGTTTCATCTGAGTTATTTGGGGCGGCAGGTATACTAGTGGTTAGAGTGTTGGACTTGTAAATGAAAGGTTGCAAGTTCAAATCCCTGAGCTGACAAGGTAAAACATTTGACCCTGAACAAGGCAGTTAACCCACTGTTCCTAGACTGTCATTGAAAATAAGAATTTGTTCTTAACTGACTTCCCTAGTAAAATAAAAGTCAAAATAATCCATACATCATGCTTTTTTTTTTACTAAAAAATGAGTTGTATGAGCTCAGGTCAATGAGGCCTACATGCCATAAATAGCAAATAGAAGTTCAAAACCTGTAATGTTCACAAGAACTTAAGTTAATAAAAAGATATAATACAACATTAGGTGATAATATATGTATTATTATGGATTTATAATCAGCCATAATGGGGCGGTCATTTTGTCTTGGGAACACAGAATTAATTAACATGAAACAAACACAACAGGAGGGTTAAGTCAAAACTGTAACTAGGCCACTCGGGAACATTCAATGTCATGTTGATATGCAACTCCAGTGTAGATTTGGCCTTGTGTTTTAGGTTAAAAAAAACTGGTCCTTGCCGATGACAAGCATACCCATAACATGATACAGCCACCACCATGCTTAAAAATATTAAGTGACGTGTTGGATTTGCCCCAAACATAATGTGTTGTATTCAGGATAAAAAGTTAATTTCTTTGCCACATTTTTTGCAGTATTACTTAAGTTCCTTGTTGCAAACAGGATGCATGTTTTGTAATATTTTTATTTTGTACGTATTGTGGAGTAACTACAATGTTGTTGATCCATTCTCAGTTTTCTTATATCACAACCATTAAACTCTGTAACTGTTTTACAATCCCCATAGGCCTCATGGTAAAATCCCTGAGCAGTCCTTCCTCTCCGGCAGCTGAGTTAGGAAGGAAGCCTGTATCTTTGTAGTGACTTGGTGTATTGATACACCATCCAAAGCCTAATTAATAGCTTCACCATGCTCAAAGGGATATTAAACATCTTTTTTTATTTTTTATTTTTTACACATCTTCCAGTCGGTGCCCTTCTTTTGCGAGGCAGTGAAAAACCTCCCTGGTCTTTGTGGTTGAATCTGTGCCTGAAATTCACTACTGGATTGAGGGACCTTACATATAACTATCTGTGTGGGGTACAGAGATGGGGTAGTCATTCAAAAATACTCTTTACCACTATTATTGAACACACAATGAGTCCATGCAACTTATTATGTGATTTGTTAAGCACATTTTTACTCCTGAACTTATTTAGGCTTGCCAATACAAAGGGGTTGAATAGTTATTGACTCAAGACATTTCAGCTTTTCATTGTTTATTCATTTCAAAAATGTTCTATAAACAAAATTCCACTGCAACATTATGGGGTATTGTGTATAGATCAGTGACACAAAATCTCAATTTAATCCATTTTGAATACAGGTTGTAAGACAACACAATGTGAAAAAGTCAAGGGCAGTGAATGCTTTCTGCAGGAACTGTAGACCTGGGAGAGAGAGATGTGTCATCTCCCATCGTAAATAGAAGAGTATGTATTTCTATGTACTGTGCTTAGGTACATATGCTGTATATAGATGTATCTTTGTTCCTTTATACTACAGTGCAATCGGAAAGTATTCAGACACCTCAACTTTTTCCACATTTTGTTAGGTTACAGCCTTATTCTAAAATTGATCAAATCGTTTTTTCCAGTTTTTTTCCAGTTTTTTTTCAATCTACATCCATAATGACAAAGCAAAAACTGATTTTTATATATATTTTCACATTTACATAAGTATTTAGACCCTTTTACACAGTACTTTGTTGTAGCACCTTTGGCAGCATTTACAGCCTTGAGTTTTCTTGGGTATGACGCTACAAGCTACTTGTCCCAAAAACTCCTGCATTGTCTTGCCTGTGTGCTTAGGGTTATTCTCCTGTTGGAAGGTGAACCTTCGTCCCAGTCTGAGGTCCTGAGTTCTCTGGAGCAGGTTTTCATCAATGATCTCTCTGTACTTTGCTCCGTTCAGCTTTCCCTCGATCCTGACTAGTCTCTCAGGTCCTGCTGTTGAAAAACATCCCCACAGCACGATGCTGCCACCACCATGCTTCACCTTAGAGATGATGCCAGATTTCCTCCAGATGTGATGCTTTATTTCAGGCCATCTTGGTTTAATCAGATCAGAGAATCTTGTTTCACATGGTTTCAGAGTCCTTTAGGTGCCTGTTGGCAAACTCCAAATGGGCTGTCATGTGCCTTTTACTGATGAGTGACTACTCTACCACCAAGGCCTGATTCATGGAGTGCTGCAGAGATGGTTGTCCTTCTGGAAGGTTCTCCCATCTCCACTGTCGTGTCTTCACTATGGATTCAATTATTTATGACATGCTATTTTATCAAATCAATTCTCTGTAATTAATATGACCTGTTTAAACTAATCATGTAAATGTAATTAACTAGGGCTTTGGGGCACCACGGAATAATGTTTATAGAGCTGTTGTCTTCCGAATAAACTCTTAAAGACCTGGTAATCGTTTATATTAATAGCAGTCAATTATTAATCGGTACCTTATTCAGTCTCATCTGAACGTTGTAGAATTCTTGATTATCTTCACGAACCCTGGCTATCAAGTTGAATCAGCAATACAACATTTTGTTTAATTATTTATTTACTAAATACCTAAATAATCACACATAATTACATATGCACAGGATGGATCAGACATGACTAATTATGTCATAAAAGAAAATGTCCCTAGCGGACGAAACCGATATGATGACTTACACATAGAAAGGGGGTTGGGTTTGAATGAAAGAGCGGGAAGACTGAGGAACAAAAGGATTGGGTCATTATTGGACCTTGAGAAGCTATGCTATCGTAAAAACAGAATCTTATGCAATCTCTAAATAACCGCCCATTCGGAAAAGGAAAATGCAAGAACTATATTTACTCTGAGCTGCGCTTCGATAGATTGGTCGAAGATAGAAGACTGGTTTGCCCAGCTGAGATTGCCCATGTCCTTTGAAGAAGGTTTCTGTGGTAGAACAGATATGTTGTACTACCCTGTCGTTCTGAAGAAATTGTCTCTCCTTTCCTAGACCACGTACATTTACAGCTGCTGCTGATAACTCGAAGTCTAGGATGTATCACTTATTTAGTGAATAAGAGTTCAAAGTTCATACCAAGTTGCCATACTAAGCTCGTGCTATAGTCGAAATTCATCCTTCCAGCTTGGCAATCGTGACCTCCACATTGAAATTAGCCCTTTTAAATGCATGGACACCAGTCTTCACATCGTCGGGAACACAAGTTAATTTTGTTAGGTTGTAGTTGATATTAGCCCTTTTAAACATATGGACATTAGTCCTCACATCATCGGGAACACAAGGTAGACTTTCTTCAACGGGCTTTTATCACGTGGGAGAGAAGGGCGTTTCATAGTTCTCAACCAATGTCTATTCACTTGGGCATGGCCACTGAGCGAGCATAGCTTACTTATGGAAACAATTCTCATATAGAAGCAAAAATTACATTTAATCTTTTCACAAATAGTTTCATATTTAAACATTTAAATATTTAAATTTCACAACAATTCCATGTGAATTTCCAAGATACAATTTATGTCGTCCTATCATCAGATATCATGTCCTAGACACCATCTGATCTGTCATCATATTCTTTAAGTACCAACAGATATTTTCAACTGGTTGGATTACAAAAAGATTGTTCCATTCCCAACCTTTTGATGTTACCATAATCTCTCTATGTTAACAAAGGGCTTTCCAAGAGTCCATTATGTAGAGTAGAAAGAGAAAGGGGGGAAAGGTATTTATGGTGGGTCATAAATCTCACCAACAGAGCAACATCTTGACACCACAGACGAACTCCGGAGCTCTGTCAAAGTGACCATAGGGTTCTTGGTCACCTCCCTGACCGAGGCCCTTCTCCCCCGATTGCTCAATTTGGCCAGGTGGCCAGCTCTAGGAAGAGTCTTGGTGGTTCCAAACTTTTTCCATTTAAGAATGATGGAAGCCCCTGTGTTCTTGGGGACCTTCAATGCTGCAGAAATAATTTGGTACCCTTCCCCAGATCTGTGTCTCGACACTATCCTGCTCTACAGACAGTTTCTTCAACCTCATAGCTTGGTTTTTGCTCTGACATGCACTGTCAACTGAGGGACCTTATATAGACAGGTTTTTGCCTTTCCAAATCATGTCCAATCAATTACATTTACCACAGGTGGACTCCAATCAAGTTGTAGAAACATCTCAAGGATGATCAATGGAAACAGGATGCACTTGAGCTCAATTTCGGGTCTCATAGCAAAGGGTCTGAATACTTAAGTAAATAAGGTTTTTCTGTTTTTTATTTCTTATAAATGTACATACATGTCTAAAACCTGTTTTTGCTTTGTCATTATGTATACATAGATGAGGGAAAATGTATTTAATCCATTTTAGAATAAGGCTGTAACGTAACAAAATGTGGAAAAAGTCAAGGGGTCTGAATACTTTCCGAATGCTCTGTTTAGGTGTTCTTCTTACATACATTACAGTACATGTACAGTTAAAGTTGGGGGGTTTACATACACCTTAGCAAAATACATTCAAACTCATTTTTTCACAATTCCTGGCATTCAATCCTAGTAAAAATTCCCTGTCTTAGGTCAGTTAGGATCACCACTTTATTTTAAGAATGTGAAATGTCAGAATAATAGTAGGGAGAATGATTTATTTCAGCTTTTATTTCTCTCATCACATTCCCTGTGGGTCAGAAGTTTACATACACTCAATTAGTATTTGGCAGCATTGCCTTTAAATTGTTTCACTTGGGTCAAACATTTCGGGTAGCCTTCCAAAAGCTTCCCACAATACGTTGGGTGAAATTTGGCCCATTCCTACTGACAGAACTGGTGTAACTGAGTCAGGTTTGTAGGCCTCCATGCTCGCACACACTTTTTCAGTTCACAACTTTGGAAGTATGCTTGGGGTCATTGTTCATTTGGAAGACCCATTTGCAACCGATCTTTAACTTCCTGACTGATGTCTTGAAATGTTTCTTCAATATATCCACATAATTTTACGTCCTCATGATGCCATCTGTTTTGTGTAGTGCAGCCGTCCCTCCTGCAGCAAAGCACCCCCACAGCATGATGCTGCCACCCCGTGCTTCACGGTTGGGATGGTGTTCCTCGGCTTGCAAGCATCCCCCTTTTTCCTCCAAACATAACAATGGTAATTATGGCCAAACAGTTCTATTTTTGTTTTATCAGACCAGAGGACATTTCTCCAAAAAGTACGATATTTGTCACAATGTGCAGTTGCAAACTGTAGTCTTGCTTTTTTTATGTCAGTTTTGGAGCAGTGTCTCCTTCCTTGCTGAGTGGCCTTTCAGGCTTTGTCGATATAGAACTTGTTTTACTGTAGATATAGATACCTCCAGCATCTTCACAAGATCCTTTGCTGTTGTTCTGGGATTGATTTTCACTTTTCTCACCAAAGTACGTTCATGTCTAGAAGACAGAACTCGTCTCCTTCCTGAGCGGTATGACGGCTGCGTGGTCCCATGGGGCTTATATTGCGTACTATTGTTTGTACAGATGAACGTGGTACCTTCAGGTGTTTGGAAATTGCTCCCAAGGATGAACCAGGCATGTGGAGGTCTACAATTAGTTTTCTGAGGTCTTCGCTGATTTATTTTGATTTTCCCATTCTTTTGATTTTCCCATACACCTCCAATTAACTCAAATTATGTCAATTAGCCTATCAGAAGCTTCTAAACCCATGACATGATTTTCAGGAATTTTCCAAGCTGTTTAAAGGCACAGTCAACTTAGTGTATGTAAACCTCTGACCCACTGGAATTGTGATACAGTGAATTATAAGTGAAATAATCTGTCTGTAAACAATTGTTGGAAAAATTACTTGTGTCATGCACAAATTAGATGTCCTAACCGACTTGCCAAACTCTAGTTTGTTAACAAAACATTTGTGGAGTGGTTGAAAAGCAAGTTTTAATGATTCCAACCCAAGTGCATGTAAACTTCTGATTTCAACTGTAGATTGCATGTCAAGGGTGCAGTTGATTGTTTGTTGGAGTTGACATTACAATCTCTATTTACTCAATGTAACCTAAATCCCAAAAACTTCAAACACCTTTAGGCCTATGTATACAATATAAGACACAATAATATTTGACAGGCTTTGACATATAGAGGAATCTTACAGCTTGCTCAATTATGCTTGAAACAAAGGATTTCTTTCTTTAAACTATGAGCACTGTGCTACCGTATGATTACAGAGTCTAATGTATGTCCACGTGAAGATCACGTTTCTCCCATTTCAGTTTCCCCCAACACTTCATCAGTGTGTGAGGTGAGGTTTACTCTCAGTTTACACATACCTCTTTGTTTCAAGGAAATGTTTCTAAGAATTAGTTGAACACAGTGGACAGTGTTAAAGCTGTCTAATGTAATTGGTAAGACTTAAAATCAAAGATTATACTCAGCGAGTTCAGGACTGTCTGGCTACGTCATTTCAATGTGGATGATGAGGTAATATTTGGTTGAGACATTGCTCAATGAGATTACAACCTATATTCACCCACTCAAAAATACAGCCAAAAGTTAGTTGATTTTCCATTGTGTTATCAATATGATTTCAATCAAAGCAAAACTAAATTCCACTTTAAATAAAGTTTGATCAGATGTAGTCTTATTCTTTAACTTGTATTTTTGGTTGAGATGGAGACTTGAATCCAACCTATACATTTTTAACATATACACCTCCAGTAGGAGGTGCTGCACAGCCTATTGTTTTTTTGTTTGTTGATAGATGATATAACATTGAAAATCTGACTTTGTTTTAAAGGTACAAAAACATATTTTATACAAGGTTGGCCTGTTTTGAAATTGAGTTACCATGATGACATAATCCTGTGGTTGAGATTTCACCCTCAAAACAACAGTCTACATTAATGACTATTTTGAAATCCAATGTATTTTACACATAGGTTCCACTTTCTTTTATATTTCTTTTGTAACCTTTTTTTGCCACTCCAGTTAAATGAGAACACATTCTCATTTACAGCAATGACCTGCGGAATAGTTACAGGGGAGCGGGGGATGAATGAGCCAATTGGAAGAAGTTGTTTTTGCCCAAAACTGGTTAAATCAACATTGTTTCCACTTAATTTCAACCAAAACATTCAATGTGATGAATCAGTGTGGACAACTGGGAATTTTCTTTTTTTTTCACGTAAATTTGAACGGAAATCCAATGAAATTGTGAAATGTTTTGTTGATTTCAGGTTGAATTCACGTTAGTTAAACAACTCAACCAAATGTAAATACAAAATTGACTGTCTGACTGCCCCGCTGTCATTGCCTCCACCTTCCCCGTAAGTTCAATGACAGCAAACAAATATTACCTGGTCATCTAGGGTCAAGGGGGAAACACAAGGTGTGCAGTGGACCCTATTCTATTTGATTATATTCTACATAGCTGTCTAATCTTTTTCTTCGTGATTATGTAGGAGAGGAGACTGTGACAGGAATCTTAGTATGTATACATTTTCTGCAGTATTTTGGGGTGTCCTGAAAAGAAGCTACGTGAGAAAAAAATCAAGTTCATGTTTACCTCGAGAGGCGCGGAGATGTGGACTCAGAAGATTCCAAGCGGAAACACCTCCGCCAACACCCTATCCGCCCTCCTCCCTGCTCACACATCTGAGCTTATGAGGGCCCCCTAGAGGGCCCCCCTGCCATTATCGCTTACACACTAGGATACTACTGTACAACATATTTGCCCGTCTTTATCCACAAGGCACCAATGCGAACTGGACCATTGTGGCGATACCAGAATGGGTTGTAGACAAAGCTTTAGGCAATGCTGTGACCGGCCGAAAAATACCAACGTCCGATTTAGTCTTCCAGCAGTGTGTTTCGTATGGCAAATTGTCATGATCATCTTATTCGGCATTTTTATCCGTTATGACCAAGAATCCGACGCACATTGGGCAGAGTATAGAAAATTTCAAAACATTTCCAGTGACATTGAGAACGACTTCTATTTCAGATACCCAAGTAAGTGACTCAAAATGATATGCTCGGTTGCTTTTACATTTCCGTAAACTATGTTTTCTTTTTTTTTTCTTTTTTAAAATATTTACATTCTATTTCAACACCAACCAGTTGTGAAACAAAATAGTAATATATATTCCAAACAAATCTTTGCCAATTTGGTCGTTTTATTCAGAAACGTTGGTCATTAGGGTAGTCCTTTTCCTCTACAAAGGGATAACTTTTTATTGTCATGTTACTAAAAAAAAATGACAACCATAGCTAGTATTTTATTTAACCAAGCAAGTGATTTAAGAACAAATTCTTATTTACAATGCCGGTCTACCCCTGCCAAACCCTAACGACGTTGGGCCAATTGTGCCCTGTCCTATGGGACTCCCAACCACAGCCGGTTGTGATATAGCCAGCCTCATGCTGCCCAATTCCAAATCTCCACTACAATGACCTGAGCTTGAATGTACAATTAAATAGTTGAGCAGTTATTCAATTAAAATTGACATTTAATAATTTGTTCAGAAATCATGTTAAGGTGATCACACCTACTATTCAGGGTTGGCGTCAGAACGAAGCAGTTGGATGGGTATTTGATTTCCATAGGGGGGCACTTTTTTTCAATGAACCTCCTATGTTGCACATAATTTTTTAAATAGATGTTATAGTAAAGGCGGTACGTGAGTTTCAAGTTTGGGGAAGTTCCCAAGTTATCCTACCGTCTGCATGTCAGTTATGCTTTTTATATGTACATTTTTGTGGAACAGTTTCATTTCAATAATACCTTCTCGTTTCTCAAAATCATTGTCACGTGGTTAACTATAAAAATCGGAATTAAACCGGTACATTTTAAATGTTGAATCTAACGCAAAAGCACCAGCCTCTGAGCGGCAGGTAGCCTAGAGGCTAGATTGTTGGACCAGTAACCGAAAGGTTGCTGGAGAGAATCCCTGAATTGACAAGGAAAAAAGCTTTCATTAACTGCCTGAACCAGAAAGGCAGTTAGCCCAGTGTTCCCCGGTTGCCGAAGACATGGATGTCGATTAAGGCATCCCCCTGCACCTCTTTGAGTAGTTGGGTTAAATGCGGAAGACACATTTCAGTAAAGGACTTCAGTTGTACAATCCCCTTAACTGTCTGGACATGGTCCAGCAACTGTGTGAATGTAGGTCCATTTTACAGTTTCGATTTGGTTTTAGTCACTTTAAAGTATATTGAGTTATCCCCCCAGTAAAATACTACTTGAGTAAAAGGCTAAAAGTATCACGTTTTAAATATACTTAAGTACAGTGGTGGGAAAAGTACTCAATTAACATACTTGAGTAAAAGTTCAAGTAAATGCTATACATCAAATTCCTTATATGAAGCAAACCAGATGTCCCAATTTCCTTAAAAAAATATAAAACGTGTTCTTTTGCCCATCTTTAATCTTTTATTTTATTTGGCCAATCTGAGATTTGGCTTTTTCTTTGCAACTCTGCCTAGAAGGCCAGCATCCCGGAGTCACCTCTTCACTGTTGACGTTGAGACTGGTGTTTTGCCGGTACTATTTGCCAGTACTATTTAATGAAACTAGATACTAATGTACTTTTTCTCTTGCTCAGTTGTGCACTGTGCCCTTCCACTACTCTTTCTATTCTTGTTAGAGCCAGTTTGCGCTGATCTGTGAAGGGAGTAGTACACAGTTTTGTACCAGATCTTCAGTTTTTTGGCAATTTCTCGCATGGAATAGCCTTCGTTTCTCAGAACAAGAATAGACTGACGAGTTTCCAGAGAAAGTTCTTTGTTTTCTGGCCATTTTGAGTCTGTAATCAAACCCACAAATACTGATGCTCCAGATACTCAACTAGTCTAAAGAAGGCCAGTTTTATTGCTTCTTTACAAGCACAACAGTTTTCAGCTGAGCTAACATAATTGCAAAAGGGTTTTCTAATGATCAATTAGCCTTTAAAAATGATAAACTTGGATTAGCTAACACAATTAGCTAACACACCGTGCCATTGGAACACAGGAGTGATGGTTGCTGATAATGGGCCTCTGTATACCTATGTAGATATTCCATAAAAAATCAGCCGTTTCCAGCTACAATGTGTGTGTATATATATATATATATATATATATATATATATATACACATTGTAGCTGGAAACGGCTGATTTATATATATATATATATATATACACTGTATATGAGCCATGAATGTACTGGCAGGACTATTTGTTGCCATGTAAAAAACACTTAGGGGCCCAGACAGACTGTTGTGTTGGCCCAGACTAGCTGGAGTCTCTATCCTGTAGAGACAGAGCAGATGAACACTGATGAAAGCATTTCATCGCAATCACAATCACCTGCACTACTTTAGCTACTTCAATTTCAGTGTTTGCAATGGAGATACACATGCAAAAAGGTCCTGTCTTCTGCTCGGTATTGTGATATAAGAGGATAACCATGTACCTACATCACCACCAGATTATGGCTGTGGGTCAGATAATAGGCAGGTTGTGCCTTTTTTTCAGAAATAGTTCCAGACAGTGTAAATGTATTCATCAGACATTTTGTCAATATAGTTTGATTTAATCAGAGGATGGATATTGCCTTGGTTGAACTTTGATTGATATGGAACTGACACCAACTGACCCTCTCACTTCCATGACAGTATTGATCTGCGCTTCTTACTCCTTTCTACCCCCCCCCCCCCCTCACCACCACACACACACACACACACCCTATCTCTCTCAGGTTTCCAGGACGTCCATGTGATGATCTTTGTGGGCTTCGGTTTCCTTATGACCTTCCTGAAGCGCTACAGCTTTAGCGCCGTGGGCTTCAACTTCCTCATCGCTGCCTTCGGCCTTCAGTGGGCGCTGCTGATGCAGGGCTGGTTCCAATCTCTGGACCCCATGGACGGAAAGATCAAGATCAGCATGGAGAGGTTAAAGTTTGACGGCTTTGGTCTAACAGTGTTAAATGAGTTTTCTTGGTCTATTGAGATCAGTGAATATTAGTATCGGATTTGATAGGTGAAAGTGATGTGGGTTTAAAAATAATTATATAGAACTAGTTAAAGCATCCCTTTTTTCAGCGCAATGAATTATATAAATCTACAATATTGTATGGATTGATATCATTTTTTTTTAACAAACTCACCCCACTCAACATCAATGTATAGAGCTCTTCTGGCTGACCATTCACTGACTGTAGTATGTATAACTTTAGCATGAATGAGTCAGTCATTCAGATCTTAGACCTACGTCATTGAAATCAATCCATAGAATAACATATGTTCATGGAAAAGGATCATGTGAGTGCCAGAAAGAGCATATTTAAAAAAATATATATACATTTTTGACCTTTATTTATACAGGTTTTTCTCATTGAGATAATATCTCTTTTCCAAGAGAGACCTGATCCAATAGCAGCATTGGGAACAACTTTTCAGACAGAACAACTTACATACACTAACACAACATTAAACAAAACTATAAACACACATACAGTGCAACAAAAACATTTGACCTTAAAAACACGAAAGTCTTGACTAAAAACAGCTGTCCTAAAGACGGAGGAGAAGTGGTGGGACCAGTCTGTGTGTGAAAATCCATCATACAGTGTCTTCAGAAAGTATTCCTACCCATTGACTTATTCCACAATTTGTTGTGTTACAGCCTGAATTCAATTCTCACCAATCTATACACAATACCCCACAATGACAAAGTGAAAACAGTTTTTTTTAGAAATGTTTACAAATGATGGAAAATGAAATGCAGAAATATCTCATTGACATAAGCATTCACACCCCTGAGTAAATACAGACGCACTGTCGTGACGTTGTATTGATTAATGTGACAACTGCTGTTCATCAAACGATTAACTGTTTATAATTAAATGATTAAATTTATCAAGTAATTATTAACTCAGTAACCTGGGGCACCATGGGAAAATTTGGTTTTCTTGAGTTTCTATTTCCCAAATTTACTCAAAGAATATCAGAATATCGATTTTACAACAGTCACTAATTAATTAATTTCCTCTACACTCTCATCCTGAACGTCGCATAATCCGGGAATCTGCACAAACCCGAGTCCCGCCAAATAAGTCCATACCACACAAATTGAGTTGATTATTTATTTACTAACAAGCTAAAATGATAATATAAGATACACATACACAAACACACAGTATTGGCTATTGACTAGAATTTAGCACAATGAAACAGGTCCCATGCGGGCCAACACAATACGACGCGTGTTACACAAAATGGGGATTTAAAATGAGAGAGAAAGACAGAGAGTGCGTGAGAGAAGAACACACTTAGGTACATTTGTAAACTATTCTTAGTTTAACCCCAACCTTGCCCCGAACTGCCGCTCTTATGGGTCAGCATATAATGATGCAATCACGTGTCGAAGGTCTCTGGTGGGGTATCTCCTCGTGGACCGAGTTCCTCCTTCTCCTCTGATGGCGGCACCTCTGTTGTCACTGGGTGTAACTCTCTGATTGTCCACACAATGTTAGTGTCCTTTCTCTTAGTGGTCTGTTTCCTCGCCCTTGTTCTGAAAGGGGGTCTTCTAAGTACGGTCAGCCGTGTAGCTCAGGGATCCAGTGTATGAATGAAAGCAGTGTAGAAACACGATTCCTTGGAAAGTGGTAACCGGGTGGTCCTGCTTGAGTTCACCCTCTTAGACACAGCTACTTATCCGTAACATAGATTGTTAAAAGGTTCCTTTGTCTTCTTCAACCCCGTGTTGCGTTTTGGGTTTGTGACTACCTCGGACCTTGGCTGCAGCTCGTGGTCACCTAGTCTACTATGTTACTTCTTAACTCATATGTTTTATACCCTTGGGTCAGAAAGGGGCGTTTCCGTATTTATGGCAAGTTCTTTGGACATCGCAAGTTACGAGGCAAGTGCTGGATTTTACTCAGATCCAATTTAGACAACTAACTTCACATTTTATTTTTACAAAAACATTCTATTTGATCTGGACATTTTCCACACAACGTATAGTATGCAAACATCAGGTACATATTGTGAAAAGTTTTCAAGTTACAATGTTTTCATTATAACGTTGTCGTTTAACTTTTGATAACATAACAAAAACGACATTCATCTTAATATTCCATCTATCGTCATCGCCACCATTTTGGCTGACAAAACATAATGTCCCAAAGTCCATCTATTGCACGTTACTGTTCTGAGGTAGGTTCTCCATAGGCCCATCATACATTCCATTCCTCCACAGTGAGAGGACAAAGGGATTTTGTCTGCTGCCTTTATTAAGATTTACAATGGGCGTGAGGTGTCATAAACCCCCCCCCCCACCTCCATACCTCTCTATCTCTCCTCCTCTGGTGGGTGTGTATTATCTGTAGGAGTGTGGTCCATGGTAACCTGACCTGAACAGGCCAGTCATGACAGTCCCCCTCTGGTGGGTTAAACTTAGAAGGATTCTGCATGTTGCAATCCACCATAAGAATGGCCATCCAATGTCCTGGTTTGTGGATCATCGTCGCAATCCCCCCGGTGGTTTACCCTGGTAGGCTTTATGCACGCTGCAGATCACCACTAGAATGGATATGGGAGGACCAGCGGTGGCTCTGTGTTCCGGCCCGTTGTCCGGTGGTCCCGGCTAGTGGATCTAGGCAGTAACTTGGGCAGACGTTAATAACGCACAACACTCAGGCAATACATCATTACATTTCTTCCCCAAATGAGCGGCGTTGTGGCTTTAACTGGTGGTTGTATGGGGAACTTGTTCATGGCTCTATCACTTCAAAGGAAATTCAATAAAATGAATAAAAACATAAACAAGAGATATAGAAAATATAGCTATCACACCTTAATCACCTAATATGGACTATGTTCAAAATATGTCCAAGGTCTATCATGGTATTGACTCTAATACCATATCTAGGGCGATCCTACTTAAAGGTGGGTAGTTAAGGCATTTGGAAATATGCCACCCTGAATGAAAAAGCTTACATTGGGGACATTACAGGGCTGACCTAGCAATATTGGGAGAGGAGGCAGGATCTATGCCAACTTTCCGAAAATTGGGATTGCTTCTGTTCCACAGGTGATCCTAGTATAAGATCTCATTAGGTCTTCCATTGCACATGTGTGCCTGTGTACATAGTAGGTGCACACGCAAAGGGAAATAAGACCAAGGATCATGGTAACAGTCAGGATACTGTTCGGCACCGTCCAAGAGAGGGTGACAGACCAATCTTTTGGTCTGTAGTCAGTCGGGTCAACTAAAAGTGCCTCATCCCGTACGCTAAGATCAACAGTCATTGGTCCCTCGTACTGGATTTGTGGCAATTTTCACGTGGGTTCTGTCACGCCAAAATCCTACATTTAGAATCGTTTTCAATCTATAGACAACAACCGGCAGCGTCAGTAAAAATCCCACTTCATTACGATCACATCCCCAGACTATAGGCCAAATGTGACTGTAACAGCCTTACCATGGTTGTAGTAGCTGAGGTCAATATGTCGTGCACCATTGAGAGGGGCACTAGATATGAGGGGATTCTATTCATGGCCAAGTGGTCCGTAGAACTGCTAAACTTCACAGAGAAAATCATCCAATAACAATCGAACCCATTGGACAAGGGCAAAGTCATGGTTCATGACCTCTACCAGCTTTCCTATAGATTGGAGGGTTTTGTTCAGGAGAGTAGCATGTGTGTTTACCACCAGAATAGTGTCATGTAGAGACTTTTCCACATGTTGCAACCTGAGTGCCTGTGCTTTCATCTGTTGCTGGATAAGTGGCATCTCTTCAGTAATCTCCCTAACATTCCTCTTGACTGTGGCTCGACTGACTGCGTTGACGGCAGTGGTACCTAGGCCAAATAGCGACCCTACGGCTGCAACTAATCGAGAGTAGCGCCTGGACTAATCGTTTTTCTCGCCTGGGCTCTGCTAGTTCTGACTGGGTGACTGTGAACTTTTAGAGTTGGGCCAACATATGGGCAGTGTTTAGCTGGGCATGCTTAACTGCCTGGAAGGTTCAATCCCGGGCCAACTCAAATGAGCCGCAGGTGAAATATGTTGGCGGTACACGTTCTTTGCATGTAGGCGGACATACACCCTCTGCGTGTATACTCTGCAGTTAGTTATAAGGAGTCCTGGATCATCGTGGTGAACGATTCCCGTACGGGGTCCGCTCGGGATGACATCTGCTGGGTTGGTTTTGACCAGGGCGCAGAGTGTCAGGATCAGCCAAAGCAACTCCATCCTACAGAAAAGCATAATCAGAGATATTGTTTGAATATTTCAGTTATTTGCTTTTGTGAACGAAAATGTTTTGACAACAGTTTTTCTGATTTTGCAGGACAATATCAATAGTGACAACACATTTATCTTGTAGCTGGGAAGAGAAGAAAAGATGTTATATGCAATGCACTGATCTCCTGGAAGGGATCAGCTGAGGTCACCTATATAACAACATATACAGTGATTTGCGTAAGTATTCACCCCCCTTAGCATTTTTTCTATTTTGTTGCCTTACAACCTGGAATTAAATTAGTTTTTTGGGGGGTTTGAATCATTTGATTTACACAACACAAATATTTTCTCTTGTGAAATAAACAAGAAATAAGACAAAAAAAAACAGAAAAAACTTAAGCGTGCATAACTATTAACCCCCCGCCCCCCAAGTCAATACTTTGTAGAGCCACCTTTTTCAGCAATTGCAGCTGCAAGTCACTTGGGGTATGTCTCTATAAGCTTGGCACATCTAGCCACTGGGATTTTTTCCCATTCTTCAAGGCAAAACTGCTCCTGCTCCTTCAAGTTGGATGGGTTCCACTGGTGTACAGCAATCTTTAAGTCATACGACATATTCTCAATTGGATTGAGGTCTGGGATTTGACTAGGCCATTCCAAGACATTTAAATGTTTCCCCTTTAGCAGTAAGCTTAGGGTCATTGTCCTGTTAGGAGGTGAACCTCCGTCCCAGTCTCAAATCTCTGGAAGACTGAAACAGGTTTCCCTCATGAATTACCCTGTATTTAGCGCCATCCATCATTCCTTCAATTCTGACCAGTTTCCCAGTCCCTGCCAATGAAAAAATCCCCCCCAGCATGATGCTGCCACCACCATGCTTCACTGTGGGGATGGTTTTCTCGGGGTGATGCGAGGTGTTGGGTTTCCGCCAGACATAGAATTTTCCTTGATGGCCAAAAAGCTAAATTTGAGTGTCATCTGACCAGAGTACCTTCATCCATATGTTTGGGGAGTCTCCCATATGCTTTTTAGCGAACACCAAACATGTTTGCTTATTTTCTTCTTTAAGCAACGGCTTTTTTTCTGAACACTCATCAGTAAAGCCCAGCTTTGTGGAGTGTATGGCTTAAAGTGGTTCTGTGGACAGATACTCCAACCTCCTCTGTGGAGCTTTGCAGCTCCTTCAGGGTTATCTTTGGTCTCTTTGTTGCCTCTCTGATTAATGCCCTCCATGCCTGGTCCGTGAGTTTTGATGGGCGGCCCTCTCTTAGCAGGTTTGTTGTGGTGCCATATTCTTTCCATTTTTTAATAATGGAGTTAATGGTGTTCTGTGGGATGTTCAAAGTTTTGGATATATTTTTATAACCCAACTCTGATCTGTACTTCTCCACAACTTTGTCCCTGACCTGTTTGGAGAGCTCCTTGGTCTTCATGGTGCTGCCCCTTGCTTAGTGGTGTTGCAGACTCTGGAGCCTTTCAGAACATGTGTATGTATACTGAGAACATGTGACAGATCATGTGACACTTAGATTGCAAACAGATGGACTTTATTTAACTAATTATGTGACTTATGAAGGTAATTGGTTGCACCAGATCTTATTTGGGGGCTTCATAGCAAAGGGGGTGAATACATATGCTCACACCACTTTTCCATATATATATATATATATATATATATATATATATTACATTTTTTTAACAAGTAATTTTTTTCATTTCACTTAACCAATTTGGACTATTTTGTGTATGTCCATTACATGAAATTCAAATAAAAATCCATTTAAATTACAGGTTGAAATGCATAAAAATAGGAAAAATACCAAGGGGGATGAATACTTTTGCAAGGCACTGTACTTAAGAATTTTCTTAGTGCCTTCGACTTGCTAGGTTTCTGTCTATTCGGTGCTGGCTAGCACCCCTTCTATTCCCATGGGGCGAGTGTACAACTTGATTTGGTTCCGGTGGACCCACTTTAACATTGTGTTTTGTCAACCTTTGATGGTTCTGATTTGATAAGCTACAGGTGACAGCTTCACCACAATCTCGTGTGGCCCCGTCCAGTGGGGCAGGAACTTTGTCGCAACGCCCGCGGGTTTGGTGTATATGTAGTACCACACCTTGTCCCCGAACACCCGGTGTGAAGCCTTTTTGTCATAATAGGTCTTGTCACCTTCTGTACTTCTCTCCAACTTTCTTTGAGTATACGCAAAGGTAGTCTGGAGGTGGTTTCGCAAGTCTGTCACATATTGATGAGCCGTGTATGCCATGTCTGCGGCGACATCTCCCGATTGGTACAGGAGATGCAGTGGAAGTGTCATTTGCCGGCCTGTCATCATCTCAAATTGTGTTATTCCCATAGACCTGTTGCGTGAGGCTCTTCTCGCCATCAGTACCAGTGGGGGTTTGAGGTCCCAGTCTTTGTGGTTGGCTGCCACATATTTCCTCAGGATTCTGACGATTGTCTGATTGCTCCTTTCTACCCTGCCGGAGCTCCTAGGGTGGTACGCGATGTGGAGTTTAGCTTCGACTCCCAGGAGCCGCCATAGTTTGGTCATTAAAGCTGCCGAAAAGTGGGTTCCTCTGTCGCTGTCCATGGTTACTCCTGGCAGGCCGAAATGACTGAAAACGTGGTTGAGCAAAAGAATGGCCTTGGTTTCCGCTGTGTCATTGGTTGCGGGCAGGCACTCCACCCACTTGTGAATGAGCAAGTCACTGTGTGGAAATACTTGTTGCCTCTGGCCGACCTGGCAACTGGGCCGATCCAGTCGTTGTGGATCGAGCTCCAGGGGTAAGACACATGCTTGCGTTGCAGGGGTGCTCTGTGAAGTGGCTTAGAGGATTGAAACTGGCAGCAAACTAGACACCCCCTCACGTATTGTGCCACTTCTTGTTCCATGTGAGGCCAGTGGGCCATCTGTCGCAATGTTTCACATGTAGCCTTGACCCCCCTATGGCTTCCACATTGACTCGTTGTGGGCATGAGCTATCAATATCCCCCTCTGTGTTTTAGGAACCATCCATCTTCATGTGGCGTCGGTTTCTGAAACATAAACCAGTAGGTCAAGTGTGAGTGTGAGTTTATTTTTAGTTGCATATTGCGAACGCAAGTCGTGTGAACCTGCCAAAACCAATTCGGACACATTATGTTAGTGCGAAGACGTTTCCCGCGATGCTACATGGCTGTGCGTTACTGCAGATACCATGGCCGCCTCGGTGGTTTTGCGTCTCGGGCATCGAACACCCAAGGGGTGACGTAAATTGCACCAGATTTCGCCCTGCTGTCGGTATGGTCGTTGCCAAGTTTGTTCATGACAAGGTGATTTGGAGTGTCCCTTGACATTCTTCCAATCTTCCAGTATGTCGTGTTTGGTGATGAGGTCATTCTTTGCCACTTGAAGTGGTCATGTGTTTTTGTTTCCAAAACAGTAAGTGGCATAAGAAGGTGAGTCTGGCATAGTCTGAGTCGGTGCAGATTGCAAGTTTTGACAAGTCGTGTTTCAACGCCATTTGCAGTGTGATAAGCACGCCCGCCACTTCTGAGGACTGGCTGGTCTTGTTGCCTAGCTGAAATTGTCATTGTTCCATACCAATCTCACACCAGCTTGCAAATGGTCTAGATGGCGGTAAGAACAGCCATCCGAAAATGCTATCGGCATGCCAAGAGCCACGTTCTCTTCGAAGTAGTGATGGTTCGAAGGCGGAGCTACGTCACCGGGGGTGGTGTGAAGTCGGTTTCATCATCACCACACCTTTGACACACTGCCAAAGCCCCACCCAAAGGCAGGTTTGACCCTTCGTTTGACCCTTTGACCCTTTTGCGTAGTGGACTACTACATCATGGCTCTGCAGCGCCATCAGTCAAGTCGCTATTATGCTGTTGTGTACAGCACCCTCACTGATTCGTCGGCTTTTCAGAAAAGTCACAGGCTGGTGACATGTTTCTATGATCACCTTTTGTCCGCCGACATGACTGGTGAAGTGTTTGACCGCCCAGACTGTCGAAAGCAGCGCTTTTACGCAGTCTGAGTACTTGTGTTCAGCAGTTGTCTGCCTCTTTTATTTTTTACCCATCTACCAATAGGTACCCTTCTTTGCCAGGCATTGGAAAACCCTACTTGTCTTTGTGGTTGAATCTGTGTTTGAAATTCACTGCTCGACCGAGGGACCTTACAGAGGTCTGTATGGGGTACAGAGATGTGGTAGTCATTCAAAAAATCATGGTAAACATGAGTGAGTCCATGCAACCTATTATGTGACTTGTTAAGAAAAATGTTTCTCCTGAATTAATTTAGACTTGCCATAACATAATTATTGACTCAAGACATTTCAGGTTTTCATTTTTAATACATTTGTAAAAATGTCTAAACACAGTATTCACCTTTGACCATATGGGGTATTGTGTGTAGACCAGTGGGAAATAAAATCTATTGAATCCATTTTTAATGCAGGCTGTAACATCAAATTGTGGAAAAAGTCAAATGGTGTGAGTAATTTCTGCAGGCACTGTATGTATCACCTGTTACTGTTGATCCTCTTGACTTGTGAGATGTACAGCCTGTACACAGTAATGGTAGGGCAAACAAAAGACATATTGGTGCTAATCATGCATTTATGATTCTGCTGAAGTTTCTCCAATCTTGTGTAAACAGATATGATATTTGTGGGTGCATGTCTGTGTGACGTCTGTGTGTAATCAAACATGTACCCCTGTGTACCCGTGTATGCCTCTGTGCCTGTGCACGTGAACAGATAAATGTCGAAGGGTGCCTGAGCACCCGCCCTTTTGCCCTCCTATGAGAAAAGTGCCCAAATTTTTATTTAACTTTCACTCTTGTTATTTAAATGAATTGCCCATCAAACTAGCTAATTTCTCATGATTGAATCTTGGAAAATTCCCGATCCTCCTCCCCCACTCGAGTCCACCCCGACTGCACTTGTCCTGCAGGCAGAAGCTACAGGCGCCGAAAGGTAGTGTAGTAGGGGCTACCTTTTGAGTTGCATGTGTCTTCTCACGGTTAGGAATAGGGAAGCAGAACAAAAAACAATCACAGTTAAAGACCAGTTAGATTGTTTCAACAGCATAGCTGTTTAACTAACTAGCTGATTTACATAATCTACATCCGCTATGATCAGCTGATAGCCCCCCCTCTTTGCCCGCTCTTTGAGCAGTAGGCTGTAAACTTGCATGGATGAGTGTGATTTGACAGAAAATAAAGGCCTATGCTGTTGAAATTTGATTACAAGAACATTAGATAATGAACTATGAATGTCAGAATTTTAAGTCAACTGTGGTTTCGGGAGGTAGGGTGCCCTTTTCACTGAGCACTCTAATGCCATAATAATTCCCACGCTAATGCCATAACGCTAATGCCATAACGCTAATGCCTTAACGCTAATGCCATAACGCTAATGCCATAACGCTAATGCCTTTAACGCTAATGCCATAACTCTAATGCCATAATAATTCCCACGCTAATGCTATAACGCTAATGCCATAAGAGCCGTTTCGTATCCTAGCAGAACAAATTGTTATAAAGTAAGATGCAAATTAAGGGCTCTATTCAATCCACAGTGCTGAAGAGTTGAAATGTAAAGGTAATTTACAATTGAGCCTACATATAAAGCATTTAGCGTTAATGCAGTTTGCGCGAATGCATTGCCTTTACATTTTTATCATGCTGTAAAGCCAAACTTCAGTGCTACAGACTGAATCGAGCCCTTAAAATCTTTTACAGCAGTGGGCTAAATAAGGGTCACACAATGTTTCTTGGTAGTCTTAAACAAATCTACTTTGAAATTGAAGTATTCACCTCACACACATGGTTATCGGCTTAAAAAAAAGAAGACACCTGCACCATGTCAGATATTGAGTTTAAATGTATTCAATTTTGAGTTTGCATGCCAATATTACACTTTATATACATCACATAAGACTGAAATATAACAAAACTGTTTGACATAGAAACACTGTATTTTCGGCATAAAGAAAAATAAAAGAGTATTAATTATGGAATTAAGAGAAATCTAACATTCCACCCATGAGACCACTAGGTAATTTTACTGCAGGAAAGGTGTACTCTGTGTTGTGAGGTGTACAGAGTCCCAGTAATCTCCAAAGATATTGGGACAGTGACACATTTGTTGTTGTTTTGGCTCTGTACTCAAGCACCTTGGAAGTATGATCATATTTATTTTACAGTTATAAGAAATGTGAAATCTTATAATAAGTTGTTTATGTTTATTATTGTTACTATATTTAGAAAGCATTTCAGTCATTTCAAGCCCTATTGCCCCACTTATGTTGAATAGGAAAAAAATATTAGATTTATCATATTTTTATACTACGTACTTGAGCTTATGTCCTCAAACGTGAATACACCTCAGCATTTTTTTTTAAATACCACAAAGGTAAGTTCCAGACCTTTCCAAAACTATACAACATTAACATTCCCAAAAGTGTGTAAAGCTGTCGTCAAGGCAAAGGTTGGCTACTTTGAATAATTGCAAATATAAAATATATTTTGATTTGCTTAACACTTTTTTGGTTACTACATTATTCCATGTGTTATTTCATATGTTTGCTGTCTTCACTATTGTTCTACAATGTAGAAAATAATAAATTATATTGTATTGTGTGTAGATTGAGGAAAAATCAATTTTAGAATAAAGTTGTAACGTAACAAAATGTCAAGGGGTCTGAATGCTTTCTGAATGCACTGTACTAACCTAGCCTGGTCCCAGATCTGTTTTTGCTGTGTTACAATGACCAAATGAGTTGGCAAGTCAGCAAAAAAGGATATGGTACCAGGCTGACACCAACCCACTATACATTGTAATCCTGCTCTGGTTCCTTCCTTCTCAGTCTGATCAATGCAGATTTCTGTGTAGCCAGCTGCCTAATAGCGTATGGGGCGGTGCTAGGCAAGTTGAGCCCAGTCCAGCTGATGGTGATGACACTGTTTGGAATCACTCTGTATGCTGTGGATGAGTTCATCATCCTCAACCTCATACATGTAAGTCTTTAGTGAATGAAGGCTTTAATATTAAGTCCTGCATACATGGTTCTCACAAATGGCCCACAGTGATGCTGTATCAAGGTCTGTGCTTGATTGATTTTCTGAATACATTTACTGTTACAACAGGGTTTTGTGGAATAGATGGTGATATCCACATATACGAATAAGGTGGCTGTTTTACTGTATATCATTCTCCCTTACAGGCCAGGGATGCTGGCGGCTCCATGGTGATCCACACATTCGGGGCTTATTATGGTCTGTCCATCTCGTGGATGCTGTACCGGCCCAACCTGGACCAGAGCAAGCGTCTGAATGGCTCTGTCTACCACTCAGACGTCTTTGCTATGATCGGTGAGTCGGATTCACAATAGTTGACGCTTTGCACATTTTCCATACTGGTATATATGCAACTGTACTACCATGGATCCACCCCTGTCCCGTAGGAACCCTGTTCCTGTGGATGTTCTGGCCTAGTTTTAACTCAGCCATCACGGACCACGGAGATGGGCAACATCGAGCAGCCATCAACACCTACCTGGCCCTGGCCTCCACTGTCCTCACCACCGTAGCCATCTCCAGTCTCTCCCAGAAGACTGGCAAGCTGGACATGGTAATTGGCCATATGGTGTGCCTTACATACATTGTCCTGGTTCCAGATCTGTTTGGGCTGTCTTGCCAACTCCTATGGTCATTGGAGTAATGGCCATACCCGTTTCCTTTTTATCATACATCTCCACTCAAACTATTGGCCAACCGTTCTGTTCCTGTGTTCCAGGTTCACATCCAGAACTCCACGCTGGCAGGGGGTGTTGCCGTGGGTACGGCAGCAGAGTTCATGCTCATGCCTTATGGGTCTCTGATCATAGGGTTCTGCTGTGGCATCATCTCCACCCTGGGCTACATCTATATCACGGTAATGTAGAATATAGAGTCACATCAGCTTTGTTCATCAGATTTATTTGCAACTTTCCACAAAATGTGCCTACTGAATGCAGTGAAGGAGTGTAATTGCTAGTTCGAGGCTAGTATAGTAGTGACTACTGACTGGGGTACTCCTATTTGATTAGTGGGCATGTATGTGTCTGTTCCCTCAGCCGTTCATGGAGAAGTATCTGAAGATCCAGGACACGTGTGGCATCCACAACCTCCACGCCATGCCTGGGGTCATAGGGGGCATTGTGGGCGCCGTCACTGCAGCAGCCGCCAGTGAAGGGGTCTATGGCAAGGCGGGGTGAGTTATGTCATATCATTATGCACATCCAATGCTGCAACAATGAAGTCTACTCAGTTTGTCTGCTTCCAATAGTTTTTTTCCCCCACCTTAGATATAGTAAATGTTTTTCTTAATAGGTTGATAAACACGTTTGACTTCACGGGGAAATGGAAAGACATGGTGCCGAGCCGGCAGGGAGGACACCAGGCAGCAGGGCTCTGTGTTGCCCTCTGCTTTGGAGTCGGAGGAGGAATCATTGTTGGTGAGTTTGACACAATGTAACCGTCTCTAGATTAGATTGTGTGTGCTGATCAAAACAGGTTCTGAGATCCCAGGCCACCACACAAACAAGGCTAATATACTGCAAGGTCAAAGATTTTAAAATGTACAAAAATCTGGTTCACATGCTCAGTCCCAGAGATGCAGTACATACTGCTGGATGTCCTCACGATTGGCTGCCCCCACTACCCTTCGGTCATCATCTGCTCGCAGCACCCAGCCCACAGAACAGTGCTGGCAGCACAGATGGAGAGAGGAAACATCCATTCTGAACAGAAGTATTCCACCTCACCCACACATTTAGGGGTCTACCGTTCGTTATCTGCGTGGTAGTGAGCATGGTCGCCGCTGGTCCCCATCAAGGTTTCAGTGGTGGTGGCGGAGGCAGCAGCAGTGATGGCCATCTCCCTCCATCAGCAGGCCCAGACTGATGCTGAAAGCTCCTTTTTCAGTTGTGTGGTAGCTCATTAAGTCAATCAGGCCCAACTCCTGTCTCCAAGGGGAGTCTACAATAAATCAATTAGGAAACACTAAAGGAAGGAGAAACAGAGCAAACAATAGAAATCATGCAACATTTGAATAAGGCTCACAAAGTATATTGAATAAAGAAAGGTCACTGCCCAATCAAAATAAATGTTACATTCATACAAAAAAGTATGGTCTCCATTTTGGGTTAAATATAAGGGAGACAACATGTGACACATTCATGAGTGTTTAAGTGAGGACAGGTTTTGAGGGAGCTGACAAGTTCATGTAGTATTGTGCAGCTGGGGTGGTGTATTTGAATAACTGCTGTATGTACTCCGTGGTGAGGATGGTGTTTGTCCCTAGGCTGTATCCTGAGGATGCCTATCTGGGGGGATGCTCCTGATGATAACTGCTTTGACGATGAACTCTACTGGGAGGTGAGATACTGTCCTAAACCATTAAAGTCCAAATGCATTCATAGCATGAAGACTGAAGTCATTTTCGACCGATCTTTCTGAAGGAGATTTCTGAGCATTTTTTTTGTTGAGAATTTGAATCAAAACAATGTGTCATTGTTAAAGGGCAGTATATATATATTTTTTTCCCCTAAACTGTTTCCCTAATACTGTCACGTCCTTCATGGAATGGTTAATACCAATATTTAGCTATTAGCTTGTTTCCAGTCCGAGGAGGTTTGCTTATTATGACTAAATGGTATTTGGTTTGTAGAAGCTAAGGAAGGATATAGCAGTGGAAACTATTTACCTCTTTTTTTACATGCTTTTGGAAGTTCGAATCAAATGTTGATTTCTGCCCTCAGTTACCTGAGGATGAAGAGAGCATTCCACCTAAACTGGAGGACAACAACCACATGCGGAACAGGGATGTGTAAGTAGCAGATTTGTGCAACAATAGGATTATGGAGGTTGGATTGTAAGGCTTTTGTTCATTATGCCTTATGATACGACAATAGTTCCTGTTTTTTTGGTTAGTCATGTTACTTGACCTGGAATTTAACCTTTTTCATCAAACGTCCCCTTTAATTTTTGTCAGATGGTCCAAAACCATCCTCAGAGAATTGCTTTTATTTACGTCTAATTATTTTTTCTGGAAAAGGCTTATTAAAATAAAGATTCAAATCCAGGTCATGTGACATGATTAACCAAAACACAGGGCCCTAAAATGCCTTTGTCCTCATAAAATGTGTTATGTCAAATATCCTCAAGATGGCAGCAGACCACTGTGCTATATGAAGTGTATGCCCACCCCTAGTGCATACAATCTTTGTTTGGGCCCACACAATAGCCCACACAATACTGTGAAAAATTGCCACAAATTAGTTGACAACATGTTGTTTCAGACTTTTTGAAAAGCTGAATTGTGCTCTACGTGTGTGTGTGGCAATCTGTTCTGTGTGTTGCTCATCTGTTCTGTGTGTTGGTAGGGGTGTTCCATAGCCCTGGACGGGTGCTTTCTGAAAGTGACCTTGAAGTTATCCCGTAGTTGTTGTGCTTGGCCTGAAAATGACAATGGTACTGCTTTTAGAATAGGGCAGTGTATGGGGATAAAAAAACATTTACTGTGTGTGAGAGGAGGATTTTGTCTAATTAGGTGGAATCTGTCTATTTGATGTAGAACAATATAGAAAAAGAACAGGAACCAACTTTCTCTCAATTCCCTTTAAGCAAAGCAACGTGAAAATAGAAGGAGTGTACTGGTCAGAAAGTATGAATAAATGGTCTGAAGCCTATGTGTAGTCCTGGGCTGTACCAGTTTCACGCAAGGGTTGTAATCTTAACGTCACCTTTTGTCATTCACAGTACAGAATCCCATTTCTCTATGGAACAGAGTCAGAACTGACGCTAGAGCCTGATGTCATCTCCCCCTACAAAAACTGATGGTTCTATCCTACACTGACTCATACTGGACAGAAAACACTCCTATCCTCCTGTTCTGTTCATGGAATTTAGTCAATCATTACTACTTTACATTGGAATCACAACAAGATCTCCCTGAGAAACAGTGACAATTATCTTTGTTTAATGAAATAGTTTTGGCAAATAATAGAATAACCAGACAAAAATAATGGTGCCATGTTTCTATCACCAGTCAGGCCTAAGTCGAATCCTAAGCAGGTAACCCTACATCATTAATATTAACAGTAAGATAGGTGACTGTACACTTTATTTTCCACATTGTCATTGTGTCACCTTACCAAATAAAGACCACAGGCCAAACCACCGGTGATGCTGGTGTGAGAGGAATTATTGCATTAATCGGAATTTGTGGAGATTCTGTCCTTTTTGACAGGTATAATCAAATACAATTGTCACATGCTTTGTAAACAACAGGTGTAGACTAATAGTGAAATGCTTCCTTACGGGCCCTTCCCAAAAATGCAGAAGCAGAAATGGTCAGGAACCCTAGCATGGCAGCTATCAACTGCAGCGCCATCTTCAATCTTCTACTGTATGTCATGTTTTGTTTATAGCTTAGGTTGATGTTTTTTTAGGTCCAGTTGACTTTATGGTTTATCCAAATGGCTCTATAGAATTTCAGCTCAAGCTTTCATCGTTTAGTCATAGAACCTGATTAAATTTGCATCGCTGCATTCAAGGAGTGTAAAGTATATTTATGACTGTAGAGAAAGGGGGTACATTACCGGTGTTTATAGTGAGATGTGAATTTGATTAAACTAAATCAAGGCAAATGAACACTGCTGTGTTTGGATGTCTTCACTTATAACCTGTTTTACATATTTAATTTATTGTTCATTCTAATCTGTACATTATGAAGCATTTTATTAAATCTAGCTACCCATTTGTGCAACCTCGCCATGAAGTGTTTGAGACTATTGTAGTGGAGTAGGTCTACTGTCGCAGGTATTCACAGGTCCCCCAAACTCGACTACCTGAGAGGGTCTAAGTCCAAAATTCCTGATTGTATCGTTTCTCGGGTGTATGTAGCTACCAGTGGTGGACCCAACTACAGCTCTGCATAGCCTAAAGCATATACATTTTACGCTAATAAGGTGCATTTATTGACTTATAGATGGCCTAGCCAACATATAAAACTCTGCTCGTTAACCAGAAGAGAAACGTCTGATAAACTTTGTCACTCTGGTCCAATTGGATCCGGGTCTTGGTCCAACTTGTTACACCTGAGAAGACCTCTGTGCAGCCTATTTTTGGGGGGGGTCAGGGTAGCCTAGTGGTTAGAGCGTTGGACTAGCAACCTAAAAGGTTGCAAGTTCAAAACCCCCGAGCTGACAAGGTACAAATCTGTCATTCTGCCCTGAACAGGCAGCTAACCCACTGTTCCTAGGCCGTCATTGAAAATAAGAATTGGTTCTTAACTGACTTGCCTAGTAAAATAAAGGTAAAAAAAAAAAAGTTCCCTCACAGAAAAAATAAAGTTAATCCATCATTTAATTTTGCAGGTCTTCTGCTTTGAAAACATTGAGTATGAAATAAGTTCAGTCTTTTATTGTAAAGTAAGTGGATCCAGGGCTTTTTCTATTAAGCTTACCAGTGAGAATTGTTTTTGAACCCTTCTAGACTGCTTCTTTTATAAAAGCTACTCTTATTAGCAAGACAATGCATCGTATTTAATTGTATTACAATTGTTTCAATCACTCTCATGCAATTTTCACAAGTATGTGGTGCATTTTCACTAAGCACAGCAGTCTAAACAGATACTCAAAATGGCTAATGTTTAAAAACTAAGCACATTCAGTTGACTGAGTAACTAAATTTACACGTTCACTTGTTCACTGCACAAAATCACTCTTAATTTGGATACATATTCGATATGAGTATCTGCTTTTCAAAATGCGATATTCACTTTAATTATTATTTTCTTTTAATTTGTTAGTACAATTAACTTCATCGAACCATTCAAATCTGAAAACTACTGAACCACAGTTATGTAGTGCCTAGTTAACGTATGTAGTTTGACAACTGCTGAACACTACATTTTTACCTCAAATGTATCAGTTTATCAATGTTGGAAGGTAAAACTAAATCATATGTCTGTAAATAGTACATCATTCTCCATCTGCCGGTGTGCTTCAATAGGACAAAGTGGAAAGTCACCCTGCACTACCATTGCTGAAATACCTGATTTGTATATAACCATATAATCCATATATTTAATTGATACACTAATCTGATTCATTTCAAGCAGAGAGACGGGCAATACTGTATCAGTTGACAAGTCTTGTAGAAAAAGTGATCTTGTACAAGGTTTCATTGGTCAAAACTGGAATTTCACGAGTTAAGGACCAGACATTGAAATGGGTTTAGAATTTTTATTGAGGACATGGAATGGACGTGAGAATGAGGATGAGAATGGACCAGATGAAGTAGAGGGCTGCAGATGAAGGATCCAGGGGGTGGAATCTAGAGATTGGAGTCTTAGGTAGACATGGTCAGGCCATGGTAGTTATGCTGCTGTGGTGATGGCAATCCCTAAAAAGAAAACTCCAAATTAGTCTGACTCTGGAGAGGAATTGAGCTGTTCTGGACTGCAGGTGCTGAATGGTTGGAGATATAGTTGAGGTAGTACAGGCATATGGATGAGATGCCCATGGAGTTACCCAATCTTAAACCCCAGGAGAGCAAGCAGAAGCGACGGTGGCAAGGAAAATAACTCCCTTGAAGGAAGAAAACCTTAAGAGGAAGCAGGCTTAGCTGGGGAGCCAATCCTCTTTTGGCTGACTAGGTAGGATTCTGTGTGTGAGGTGGATGGTGTCTGTAAACTGAGGCAGGAACTGGAGAACTGCTTGAGTTAATGCAGGTTCTAAGAGATGAGCATGTTGTGGGCTGTTGTCAGAGTGGATGTAGGAATGATAGGCTTGAGGGGACCAGCATCCAAGGAGTGTTTGGGATGCCGTGTCGAGATGCCATGGATGCAGCTCTGATGTGGAAGTAGTGTCTGGAGAATTGGTCAGCAGGATAGCTGGGATAGGGATAGCTTGTCTCAGATGGGAATGGAACCATTGGCGAGGTGATGGAGCCAGATTCGGTGATGAATAGTGGATCAGATGGAGAGGCATGTTGAGCTTGTCTGGGTTGTAGAATGTAGGTGAGTGGTTCGTGAGGGCTGAGGATAGATTGTAGCCGGAACAGGTAGACTGGTTTACTTCTGCCCAACTGATCGGTTTACCTTGTTTGATGTTGAAGGAAACTTTTTCGAGGATGGCGTTGTCTGATATGCTGAGATGAGAAGTGATTTAGGTAAATGATAGAGGATGTAAACTCAAAACGTTGCAGGAAGTGCTTCAAAAAGAACCATTTTGAAATGTTTATCTTGTATTTGCAATAAATGGTAGTTACAATTACAAAATGGTGAGCCTATCATTGGGCTCCCGAATGGCACAGCGTTCTAAGGCACTGCATTTTGGTGCTAGAGGCGTCACTACAGGCCCTGGTTCGATTCCAGGCTGTATCACAACCGGCTGTGATTGAGAGTCCCATAGGGTGGCGGACAACTGGCCCAGTGTCGTTAGGGTTTGGCCGTCATTGTAAATAAGGATTTGTTGTTTGGGCTTCTGACTTGCCTAGTTAAATAAATAAACTTAAAAATCATTATCTGATATGTGTTGGTGATAAAACAAAATGTGCTCATGGAATTTCATGGGAAAAATTAGATTTTGCATGAATGACACGGGTGAAAGTGTGTTCCCCAATTAATGCACAATTAAAGGTTCTGAACATAGATTTGTAAGGTCTTGCCTATGGAAAGACTTAGCACTAAAATGAAATTAAAACATTTATACTAGGAGGATGTCATATCATTGGATGAGTGGGTGAGTGACCGACTTTCCCCCCATATAATTTGCCGGTGGCTGCAGCTAGAGATGCAGGCGTAATTTGGTTAGTTAGCAAGAATTGTGAATCGCTTTGCTAGCTAGCTAGCTATGCTGAACTTGAACAACTGTTAACCAGTTAGCATATCTCTTGCGTTCATAAATTCACTCTGGCTAACTACTCCGATTTCAGAGCACTCTTGTCTGAGTGTACCAGAGCGCAGAATAACTGATGGATTTACCGACTTTCAACACCCTCTGAATATGACTGGTGTCAGTAAATGTCGGCAAAGAAAAGTAATTCAATTGTTGCCAGTAGCACAGTTAGTCACCAACGCTCCTGATAAAATGAAAACGGCCTAACCAGCTCTTCTAGGGCGAGTAAAACGGTCAGTGTTAGAAACGAAGTGTCATATTCTTCCTGGGAGTGTATATGAACAGATTTGAATAAGATTTCATGTCCACTTTAACTCAGTGTAAAGGGAGTAAGGGGATACAATACTGTTTGCGCCGATACGTAAACTTATTGCATCGTGAAATGTGAGGTGTGTATCTGAGCAGAAAGTTGGGCAACTATGTGGAAATCTTCTTTTTTTTAGATGTTTTATTTTCATCTTGATGTTTTTGTTATTATTGTTGTACTTTTTTTCTATTACACTATTTTGTTTCTGATTGTTATCATTGTTTCTGTCTTTGTTGATGTTGTTTTTGTTTAATATCTATCAATATAACAAAGAAAGAAACATTAAGAATCTTTACATTGAGAATGTCAAGGCAATATATACTGTCTGTCACTCAGTTGTGTTTTTCAATTATCCTTATGTTTAAAGAACTGTGATATTTGTTTAAAACAATTTAAGATACAGTATATAGGCCCTACCACAAATATGGATATTTTTACTCCCATTGTAACTAATGTAATCAACTGCCTTTGTGATGAGAAATTAAATCATTAAAACTAGTTTACAGTGAGAATGGAATAGCTGTTTCATTAATGACGATCTATTGTATTCAAAAGAATGTGACCTTTGTACAAATAAAAGCACTACACAGTAGGTGTATCACCCCATCTCCCTACACTCAAACTCAACTCATACCAACCCTTGAGACTTCACCTCATCCGATATATGTGTTCATGTAATTATTGCACAATACGCCCCAATATATCACAATTTATTGCACATCTGAAAATCAATACCCAAATTCAACATCCCAGGATGTCCTGGTTTGTCCTCATCATTTAGCTCTAATTAGAGGGCTCTGATCCTAGTGTCAATTTCCAGCCACCTCACACAACCAATGTTTGGTAACGCACCATCACTCTGACCCAGACCCTCCATAGTCCTCTCTGCAGAGAGATCACACATGGGTCATGAAGTCATTAATGGTGCCACAAAAGCCCCAATTAAAAGAGATGCTGTCCTGCTGGGAAGGAAGGGAGCGCCTCTCAATTCAATTCAAGGGGCTTTATTGGCATGGGTAACATGTGTTAACATTGCCAAAGCAAGCAAGGTAGATAAAATATAAAGTGAAATAAACAATAAAAATTAACAGTAGACATCACACATATAGAAGTTTCAAAACAATAAAGACATTACAAATGTCATATTATATATATATACAGTGTTTTTACAATGTACAAATGGTTAAGGACACAAGATAAAATAAATAAGCATAGATATGGGTTCTATTTACAATGGTGCGTGTTCTTCACTGGTTGCCCTCTCCCCTATTCAGACACCAACTGCACCCATGGAAGAGTGGCAAGAAGAAAGCCATTTCTTAAAGATATCCATAAAAAGTGTTGTTTAAAGTTTGCCACAAGCCACCTGGGAGACACACCAAACATGTGGAAGAAGGTTCTCTGGTCAGATGAAACCAAAATTGAACTTTTTGGCAACAATGCAAAATGTTATGTTTGGCGTAAAAGCAACACAGTTCATCACCCTGAACACACCATCTCAACTGTCAAACATGGTGGTGGCAGCATCATGGTTTGGGCCTGCTTTTCTTCAGCAGGGACAGGGAAGATAGTTAAAATTGATGGGAAGATGGATGGAGCCAAATACAGGACCATTCTGAAAGAAAACCTGATGGAGTCTGCAAAAGACCTGAGACTGGGATGGAGATTTGTCTTCCAACAAGACAATGATCCAAAACATAAAGCAAAATCTACAATGGAATGGTTCAAAAATAAACATATCCAGGTGTTACAATGGCCAAGTCAAAGTCCAGACCTGAATCCAATCGAGAATCCGTGGAAAGAACTGAAAACTGCTGTTCACAAATGCTCTCCATCCAACCTCACTGAGCTCGAGCTGTTTTGCAAGGAGGAATGGGAAAAAATGTCAGTCTCTCGATGTGCAAAACTGATAGAGACATACCCCAAGCGACTTACAGCTGTAATCGCAGCAAAAGGTGGCGCTACAAAGTATTAACTTAAGGGGGCTGAATAATTTTGCACGCCCAATTTTTCATTTTTCGATTTGTTAAAAAAGTTTGAAATATCCAATAAATGTCGTTCCACTTCATGATTGTGTCCCACTTGTTGTTGATTCTTCACAAAAAAATACGGTTTTATATCTTTATGTTTGAAGCCTGAAATGTGGCAAAAGGTCGCAAAGTTCAAGGGGGGCGAATACTTTCGCAAGGCACTGTATATACAGATGTGAGATCTTAATTTGATCACTCTTTTGTTGCTGATCATTTCCACAGCAGGAAGTGCACACTTGTAGTGTATTCAAGGTTTAAAAAGGCTTCTAAAGTTTGTCATTTTCACTTTAAATGTCTCACTTAATTTTCCCGAACAAAGGATGCATCAACCCCTACAAATAATGTTCATTAACTATAATCCACATAATAATTCACATTTCCTTTTGCTGCAGGATTATCTTCCTGCTGTAAAACACTGGCTCAAATTAAGATCCTACATCTGTACGCGCACGCACGCACACACACAGCCATACACACATTTTCCCTGACCCCACCCCACCACCTCTCCTCAACCACGGCCCCTCCCACCATCCCAAACTCAGCACGTTTATCAATCAACCACTTAAAGGGCAGATAAGAGACCCCATTAAAACTAATTCAGAGGCCCATTTTATGGTCCTAGTCCTTTCCCAAGGTGTCAGAGAAGTTAGTGCTGAGAGGGACATGTCCCTGGGGGCAAAGAGTTGAAGAGGGAACAGGGAACCAAGTTGAGGAGGGAAGGGGGAACATAGTTGAGTAGAGAGAAGCAAGGGGAAGGTGAAGGAGAGCCAAGTATACTACCATTTTTACAGAGACACTGACCTTGGTAATGGATGAGACTGAAAGGGGTGAGGTGGTGGGGAAAATGAGTGAAGGAGAAAGATAGTGAGAGAGAGAGAACGAGAAAAAGTAATTGAAAGACAGAAAGGGAGGGAGAGGGAGAGAAGAAGGCAAGAAGGAGGGAGCAGGGAGGGACAGAGAGGCTCCTCCTTTTCAGAGCTGATGCCTGACGGCCTTCTAGGGTCAATCAGGACTGTTGATTGACAGGTGTGCTGACTGAGAGGGTGGGCAAGTGTGCTGTGGACGAGAGTTAAGAAAGGAGTAGAGACAAAGCACACACTCACAAAGGGCCACAGACGATCATTAATGATAAAGAACTGTATCATCTCTACTAAAATGTTGGTACAAAGTTATAGTCTGTTTGTAGTCTGCTGTACTTGAAAACATAACTGTGAGTAGCCTTAAATTACACACATTAGACCACTTAGAAGTAAGCCCATAAAACTTTACGAGCATTTATAAACATTTTAGAAAAATGTTGTTTGACCAGATACAATGCTATTTCACAGTAAACAAATTAACAACTGACTTTCAGCAAGCGTACAGGGAAGGGCACAGACCAATGCTGAATGATGAAGAGACACACACAAACACAGACACACGCATACGCACAAACACTATAACACATACTCTACACACACACACAGACACACACACACACAGACACACACACACATTGTAATGTTGTGGTATTGTGGAATTTACATTTTAAGTTTGTAATAAGACAGTAAAAATGTGCCTCCGGAGTGGCGGAGCAGTCTGAGGCATCGCTACTGCCCCAGGTTCGATCCCAGGCTATGTCACAGCCGGCTGTGACCAGGGGACTAATGAGGGGGCGCACAATTGGCCTCGCGTCGTCCGGGTTAGGGGAGGGTTTGGCCGGCCGGGATTTCCTTGTCTCATCCTGCTCTAGCGATGACTTGTGGCCGGCCGGGTTAAGCGAGTAGTGTATCAAGAAGCAGTGTAGCTTGGCAGGGTCGTGTTTCGGAAGGCTCTCGACCTTTGCCTCTCCCGAGTCCATAGGGAGTTGCAGCGATGAGACAAAACTGTAACTACCAATTGGATAGCACGAAAAATGGGGAGGAAAAGGGGTATAAAAAGAGAGTATTAATCTAATGTCTTGTATGATGTATTGTTTTATTAAGCTGATGTGTTTTGCTATGATGTGCTTGTTTTAACCCTGTTTGGACCCCAGGAAGAGTAGCTCCTGGGGACCCTAATAAATACAAAAATATTTATTGCGTGATTATTTTATATATTGGGGATAAAAAAACATTCATTTAGATTTTTGATCAGGGAGCTAAAGCCAATCTAGACAATGAACTCCACCCACCACAGTTGGTGACGATCTCTCAATTGGATGATAAACAAACAATATGGCAGTTATAGTTCCCTTTTTATCCATCAGACTCTTGATCCGATTTTATATATTGGTTTATTTAAATGTCAGCTCCAGAGAGTTAACTTTATGATCGCCAAAGAGTTGTCTGTCTCAGACCCTCAATGTGTAGGGAGGCATTCAGGGCCTTATGTTCAGTCTCTCATAAAGACACTTGTAAAATCATCCAGTGAAACCATTCAGAAGTCCATAAAAGTGTTCATGAACTCTACTTATCCCACCTCTTCTCCTCATATTATACTCAGCCTCTCTATAGTTTTCTCAAAGCACAGCCTGTCACAGCCCACTGACCACTGGCCGCCCAAGGACACTAACTGGCCACAGAGGCAGGTTAAGTGTCCCTATCGAACCACAGTGGAGTGGAACAGCAGATTAGCCATGATCTTTTCTATCCTATCCACTGGTAGTCGGCCCCTTTATACGCTCCATTACACTGCCGTTTAAAAGGAACAGGTTCGTCCATTCAGGTCCTGGCGTATGAATCCCAGATGCAGTGCAGAAGAACAGGCCCTTTCAGCCACAGAAAATAGGTCTTTTTGGCACCTTCTAATTGTAGTTGCGAAGGACCCCAGGGTTCAATGGCGAGGCCCTGTTGTGAGGGGAAAATGCCCCGTGGTCGCCTGACAACGGCTGCCAGGGGAAGCGAAATGTGTGGGGAGGGACGGGCGAAGTCGAAAAGTCTCTCTTAAGACAGGAGGGATCTGGTGATTGACAGGTGGCTACATGCTCTAGTGCCGACCGCACGGGAGGTCTGTCCTTCCTGGGTCCTGTGTGTGTGTGTGGGGGGGGGGGGAGCAGCAAAAGGAAATGTGAATTATTATGTGGATTATAATTAATGGACAACCCTGCCTGCATGCGTTTGTGAAGTGCATTTGCATGTGCTAGCATTAGGTAGCATTGATGGAGCTCTGAAAGCACTGTTTGTAAGTCCATAAGATGGGGTCTCTCAAGTTTCATTTTCTAGCATATTTAGCAAACAGCCCTGTTCACTATGGTCTGAAGGGGGCAGTACTGTCCATCTACTCAGTAAGTCAAGGGCCACTACATGTCTGCTGTCTGCGTGCCTGCCTGGGCCCCACCAGGACATCCATCACAGCTCTTTGTCCCCCCTAGTCAACACTAGTTTCCCAGGGCCCTCAGACGGATGTGTAAACGGCTGTCTCCTTCCAAACCTACCTGAACAGATGTTTTCTGTTCTTAGTCTGTATAAAATATAGCTTCTGTTGCAATTTGTAAACAGCCTGTAAATGTTTGCTGATATGTGTTGTGTTAACTATGAATGTCTTTCAACATGGTGTGCAAAGTTCTTCACTCAGCAAAGTGAAGCACAGCGCCTTCAGAAGGTATTCATATGCATTGACTTATTCCCCATTTTGTTGTGTTAAAGCCTGGTTTCAAAATGGATTAAATGTCATTTAAATCATCTCATCTATCTACTAACAATGTGTCACGGTTTTCTATAGGTGAAAGAGAGTCGGGCCAAAAAGCGGCGTGGCTATTGTGATTCATATTTTAATGACACAAGGAAAAAACACGAATCAATACGAAAACAACAAACGTAACACGAAAACCGAAACAGCCTATACTGGTGCAAACTAACACATGACAGAAACAAGGACATAAGGACAATCACCCACGAAACACTCAAAACTAAGAAGCGGTAGATCTGTTCTATGTGGTCTATTTCTTTGCTTCCCGTTCTTAAGATTCATTTTGCTTCTTTTATTTTTGGTTTTGTACACCAGTTTCAAACAGCTGAAAATACAATATTTTGGTTATAATGAAAATATATTACACAGGGGTTTAGATGGTACAATGATTCTCTACACTATACTTGCTTGTTTTGTCACATAAACTGAAATTAGGCAAACTATTAGAATTTTAGCAACCACGAAATGGCAGAGTGATTTCTACATAATTGCACCTTTAAGTGCCTTGTCACAAACAGGATGCATGTTTTGGAACATTTTTATTCTTTACAGACCTCCTTCTTTTCACTCTGTCATTTAGATTTGTGTTGTGGAGTAACTACAATGTTGTTGATTCATTCTCAGTTTTCTCATATCATAAACATTAAACTCTGTAACTGTTTTCAATTACCATTGGCATCAGGGTGAAATCCCTGAGCAGTTTCCTTCCTCTCCAGCAACTGAGTTAGGAAGGACACCTGTATCTTTGTAGTCACTGGGTGTATTGATACACCATCCAAAGTGTAATTAATAACTTCACCATGCTCAAAGGGATATTCAGCGTCTACTTTTTTTGGTAAACATTTCCCTATCAGTGCCCTTCTTTGCCAGGCATCGAAAACTCTACCTGGTCTTTGTAGTTGAATCTGTGCTTGAAATTCCCTATTCAATTGAGGGACCTTACAGATAATTGTATGTGTGGGGTACAGAGATGGAGTAGTTATTCAAAAATCATGTTAACCACTATTATTGACCGCGGAATGAGTCCATGCAATTTATTATACGATTTGTTACTCATTTTTACCACTGAACTTATTTAGACTTGCCATAACAAAGGGATTGAATAATTATTGACTCAAGACATTTCAGCTTTTCATTTCTTATTAGTTTGTGAAAGTATCTACAACTATAACTCCACTCTGACTTTATGGGTTATTGCTTGTAGACAGTGACACAAAATCTCAATTTAATCCATTTTAAATTCAGGCTGTACACAACCAAACGTGAAAAAGTAAAGGGGTGTGAATACTTTCTGAAGGCACAGTTTTAATGGTGGGGATATAGTGTGGATTCTGATTTTATGTGTTTTATATGTATATAATACAGTATATCATGTGTTTATGCAATGATTCTGTGTGTTTGTGTACGTTAGGACCTCTTTGTGTCTGTCTGTGTACCCACTTTACACACCCCTGTCTGGGAACCAGCACCCCGCCAGTCCCCAGACAATCCATCAGCAGTCCACCTGTTCATTAAGGCCCAGGGGGTTAAGGGAAACAGACAGAGCGGTGGGGTGGGGTGAGGATCTAAAGGGGGTGCAGGATACACAGCCTCCCCTGTACTCTCAACCAGACGTCTGGGACAGTCTGGACCCTTCTCTCCCAGACAGACCCCCCAAATGCGTTCCATAAGCCCCCTTCCCCCTTTACCCTTGACCCCCTGTCACAGTAGCCCTCCAGACAGACTGGGGTTAAAGTTTAGCCTAGCAGCCACACATCAGACACGGCTGATGGACCATGCCTGATGGACTACTGATGTGAATGGAGAATAATGGTAATCAAATTGAGAGTCAGCCTGTTGGAATGTTGCTGGTGCATTCCTATAGACATGGATCCAAAGACATTTTGGGTCCTTTTAGAAGGGTCTGTGACAAGCATAGTGGATGACTCTAGATATTCTAAATGTGTAGACTGTGAAGACAAATTAGAACTGTGTTAATGTTTCAAGGGCCCCTTGCCTTCCTACCCGCTGTGAGATTATATTTTGATTCAAAGTCTACGATTTAAAGGAAAAGTTGTGGTATATGGACTTGACTATTTATTTGATAACTATAAAGCGTATGAACAATCCATATCATATGGCCAATGGCTTTTAAAAGGAAGATGTGCATTCACTTATGTTTAAACATATTAAAGGACAAATTGCTTTAATTGCTAAGTTGTCAATGTTGTTGTTGTTAAAAGGGACCTCAGACCTGTACAATATGATAGGCAATTTGCTATTCAATATCATTATTGATTTTACTATTAAACATACACAGTTTCAGCCACTGTTCTTGGTAACATTGTTTTGTTTCTGTACCCACAGCTCACAGCTCAAACTTTACCTTTTGACTGTGTTGATTCAAACAGGTTTCAACCAATCCCCACGCTCATCCCTGCCTCTTTGTTATAACTGATCTATAACAGAGAGGATGGGCTTCATCCTCTCTGCACTGAGCAGCTAGTCCATCCACGTAGCATGTAGCTCAGATGGCTCTCTCTCCCCCTGACTGTAAGCATGTGCACGCATATAAGTGTGACTGTCTCTCTCTTTTTCTCTGGAAGAATAAGAAAACAAGAGAAACCCTTCCATTAAGACTAAGATAACATTGGGAGATACATCACTGATCCAAACACATTTCAAGCCAGGTGCACTGAGCAGCTAGTCCATCCACGTAGCATGTAGCTCAGATGGCTCTCTCTCCCCCTGACTGTAAGCATGTGCACGCATATAAGTGTGACTGTCAATACATGGCCCTTTCTTTCTTTCTCTCTCTCTCTCTCTCTCTCTCTCTCTCTCTCTCTCTCTCTCTCTCTCTCTCTCTCTCTCTCTCTCTCTCTCTCTCTTTTTCTCTGGAAGAATAAGAAAATAAGAGAAACCCTTCCATTAAGACTAAGACAACATTGGGAGATACATCACTGATCCAAACACATTTCAAGCCAGGTGCAAACACAGACAACAACCTCTTATTCACTGACTATTGAATGATTCCTGGCTCTAATGAATCCTGGGCTCTGATCAGGGGTTCAACGTTACAAGACGTTCAGATAGAAATGAATTGTGTAGAACAAAACGGATTGTATGCCATGTAGAATAGGAGGAATCATGTTAGCACATTTCTATGCAATGTTTGGAACGTTTCACTTTTCTGAATACACCCCTAATGAGTTACTCAAACTCATTGGATTGTTTTCTACAGTAGGGAATGAAATTGCACCTTTCTCATTCAACATCAACAACACATAGCCTGCAAGCAGTAACAGGATATTGGTTTGTCTATTGCTGTGAGAAGGAGAGAGGCTGTGTGTAGTCTACATTCCTCTCCTCCACCACAGGACATCAACATTAACATTCTGCACCTAGATCGTATATCCTGAATAAAAGAGACCAAAATGCTGTACTACTATGAGAGACATATTGAGAGCAAAACCAGCACTTTTTCTTTTCACCCCCAGTCAACATGCTTGTAAGATTAAGTTATTCAAGATCTCTCCCACACACACGATCACACGCTCACACACACACGTAAAGATGCCACGTCCTCCACCCCCAAAAGCCTATTCAGCAATAATAATAATAATAATTTTGCACGCCCAATTTTTCAGTTTTTGATTTGTTAAAAAAGTTTGAAATATCCAATAAATGCCGTTCCACTTCATGATTGTGTCCCACTTGTTGTTGATTCTTCACAAAAAAATACAGTTTTATATCTTTATGAAGCCTGAAATGTGGCAAAAGGTCGCAAAGTTCAAGGGGGCCGAATACTTTCGCAAGGCACTGTATATTGTCATCAATCTACACACAATACCCCATAAAGACAAACCAAAAACAGGATTTTAGAAATGTTTGTCACTGAAATATCACATTTATATAAGTATTCAGACCCTTTACACAGTACTTTGTTGAACCACCTTTGGCAGCGATTACAACCTTGAGTCTTCTTGGGTATGACTCTACAAGCTTGGCACACCTGTATTTGGGAAGTTTCTCCCATTCTTCTCTGCAGATCCTCTCAAGCGCTGTCAGGTTGGATGGGGGGTGTCACTGCACAGCTTTTTTCAGATCTCTCCAGAGATGTTCGATCAGGTTCAAGTTCAGGCTCTGGCTGGGCCACTCAAGGACAGTGAGAGAGCAGGTTTTCATCAAGGATCTCTCGGCTCTGTTCATCTATCCATCAATCCTGACTAGTCTCCCAGTCTCTTCTGCTGAAAAACAACCCCACAGCATGATGCTGTCACCACCATGCTTCACCGTAGGGATGGTATTGGCCAGATAATGAGCGGTGCCTGGTTTCTTCCAGACATGACACTTGGCATTCAGGCCAAAGAGTTGAATATTGGTTTCATCAGACCAGAGAATCTTGTTTCTCATTATCTGACAGTCTTTTAGGTGCCTTTTGGCAAAGTCCAAGCGGGCTGTCATGGTCCTTTTATTGAGGAGTGGCTTCCATCTGGCCACTCTACCATGAAGGCCTGAATGGTTGAGTGCTGCATAGATGGTTGTCCTTCTGGAAGGTTCTGCCATCTCCACAGAGGAACTCTGGAGCTCTGTCAAAGTGACCATCGGGTTCTTGGTCACTTCCCTAATCAAGGCTCTTCTCCCCCGATTGTGCAGTTTGGCCGGGCGGCCAGCTCTAGGAAGAGTCTTGGTGGTTCCAAACGTCTTCCATTTAAGAATGATAGAGGCCACTGTGTTCTTGGGGACCTTCAATGCTGCAGAGATGTTTTGGTTCCCCAGATCTGTGCCTCGCACAATCCTGACTATGGACAATTCCTTCGACCTCATGGCTTGTGTTTTTGCACTGTCAACTGTGGGATCTTATGTAGACAGGTGTGTGTCTAATCAATTGAATTTACCACAAGTGGACTCCAATCAAGTTGTAGAAACATCTCAATGGTGGTCAATGGAAACAAGATGCACCTGAGCACAATTTCAAGTCTCATAGCAAAGGGTCTGAATACTTATGTAAATAAGGAATTTTAGTTTTTTATTTGTAATATATCAGCAATGATTATGAAAAGCCTGTTTTCACTTTGTCATTATGGTTTATGTTGTGTAGATTTATGAGATGTTTTCTTCTTCATCCATTTTAGAATAAGGCTGTAATGTAACAAAATGTGGAAAAACTGAAGGGGTCTGAATGCTTTCCAAATGCATTGTATATGCCTCATCACAATTTCGGAGAGCTACAGATAGTTCCTTAGACTTCATGGTATAGTTTTGCTCTGACAAGTACTGTCAACTGTGGGACCTTATATAGATAAACGTGTATTTCTTTCTAAATCATGTCTGAACAATTGGCCATAACTGGACTCCAATCTAGTTGTCGTGACATCTCAAGGATGATCAAAGACAATTTGATGCACACGAACTCAATTTGGAGTGTCATAGCAAAGGAGTGTAAATTAGATAGTTCTGTTTTACATTTTCAATACATTTTCCTACATGTATAAAAACACGTTTTCACTTTGTAATTATGGTGTACAGTGTGTAGATGGGTGAGAAAAAAAATATTGAATCAATTTTGAATTCAGGTGGTAACACAACAAAACAATAACACAACAAAATAACACAACAAAATGTGGAATAAGTCATTGTGTATGAATTGTTTCTGAAAGTAATGTATTATGCTGTGTTGTATCAAGTGTTTCGCTGTACATATGATGTGTTGCGTGGCTCCCTGACTCTGCAGATAGGATTCTGGTCTTATATATTCTACTAGATGCTGCTGTCAGAGAGGAGTCTCTGAGGATCGTACAACAGCCTGCAGTTCTTAGTCAGATCACACTTTGGCCATGTTGATGTTGCCTACGTTTCCCTCTGGTTGTAAAATGCAACGAGAAAGAAGTGTGTAAGTATAATATTTGATTCACATGACTCCTGGATATTTCAGATGCATTACACAGCCTATACCTTAACAAAAATATAATGAAATGTAATATACAGATTTACGGTATAATATGCATTATAGACGTGGGTGTCAGGGAGTGAGAGTAAAAGGGAGATTAGTTTAAAAAAGCAAGCACTTCTCTCCATTATTTTCTCTGTCAATTTCACACGATTCAATTAATAAAGACTACAATCATTTTAGATTTCCCTGTAATTCAGTGTTCGAGATTTTTTTAAATCCAGTTCGACATATTTAAGGCGTATTTCGGGCGGCAGGTAGCCTAGTGGTTAGACCGTTTGCCTAGTAACCGAATGGTTGCAAGATCAAATCCCCAAGCTGACAAATTAAGGATTTTGTCGTTCTGCCCCTGAACATCGCCTCGTTTAAAAAAAGGTAAAATATAAGATTTAAGTTTTTTTTAAATTGCTTGGAAAATTAGTATGTGTGTTAGAATGTGAAAGTTAAATTTTAAATGTACAATATAAAGATATAAATAATATCAAAATTCGTGATGAACACATGTTCTGATATAGACTATACTCAAGGCAATTTAACGAAAACGTTAACAGAATCTCTCTATTGTCTTCTTTCCCTCTCGTTCTCGTTGTATAGCATTTACATTTCACACATTATGTAGGCCAAGGCTATGTTACTAGCCAGAAATAATAAGTCAAAAAGAGAGCTATGTTACTAGCCAGAAATAATAAGTCAAAAAGAGAGCTATGGTACTAGCCAGAAATAATAAGTCAAAAAGAGAGCTATGTTACTAGCCAGAAATAATAAGTCAAAAAGAGAGCTATGTTACTAGCCAGAAATAATAAGTCAAAAAGAGAGCTATGGTACTAGCCAGAAATAATAAGTCAAAAAGAGAGCTATGGTACTAGCCAGAAATAATAAGTCAAAAAAGAGAGCTATGTTACTAGCCAGAATTAATAAGTTAAAAAGAGAGCTATGTTACTAGCCAGAAATAATAAGTCAAAAAGAGAGCTATGTTACTAGCCAGAAATAATAAGTCAAAAAGAGAGCTATGGTACTAGCCAGAAATAATAAGTCAAAAAAGAGAGCTATGTTACTAGCCAGAATTAATAAGTTAAAAAGAGAGCTATGTTACTAGCCAGAATAAAAAAGTCAGAAATATAATCGCACATTTAACATAAATTATATGATCGTTAAATATATGTAGCCCACTCCAAGTTTTAGTTCCTCAATTGCGTAAGAGACCAAGAAGCAGAACACTCACTTTCACTTGCAGATGAATCATTTTCAAGACTTTTCGTTGACATATTACAAGTTTGATGACAATTAGCCCTATAATTGCTTATGTGAGGATTCAATCAAGAAATGAAATGGAATCAATTTTTTATTTGGTCTGCCATTGTGTTGCACATCGTTTTGAGAAACTATTTTTGAACCTGTTTGGATCAACGTGTTTAACAGTGCGAAATTCAATTGGAATAATATAATGTATTTTTTAAATCAAATGTGAGAATGTAATACACATCATTTATATTCCAAAAATGGCAAAACGTATGAGGACAATGAGCTAATCATATTATAGGGCTACATTTTATACACCACTTTTACAGGTCTAATGTAAGGTATGAAATAATATGATTGGTTAGGACAATGATGTATAACCATGTTGTAGGCCTATACATTATATTCACACCTCGTTTTGAGCCCCACTTATGCTCTGGGAAGAGAGCCAGACATCGCTTAACAGGCAGGCCTACATCAGACTACCCAGGTATACCATTAACTATATTACTGACAGTTCAGTAAATTTTCAGAGAGTAAGCTTGAGCCTACTACGTTAATATAGCAGTGCCACGGGCACAGGAACATTTACACAATCTAATGCAATGAGATCCATGTTTGACACAGTTTTACCCATTGATTACGTGCACCTTTCACTTAATGCAAGTTATTCGTTTATTTAATTGGTTGTTGTGTCACAATCTCTCATTTATAAACTGATGAAAACGCATAGGCCCTAAATAAAACAGTTTTGCAATTATTTAATAAATATAAATACATAAACTGGAACAATATAAAATGTGCATAAATAGAGACGAAATAGGAAATTCACTTTTTGTGTCTGGTTCTTGATTGCAAACTATAGAGATTCATTGGAAACACGTGGCGCTGTCCTCTCAGCACTCCGAATCCATAGGCTAAATGAGTCAAACTGACAGATGCAATGGTATTGCCAACAATCTCCTCTTTCTCCCGATAGGCCTAGGCTACAATAAAGGTTTTGCTGGTTAAGTAATATTTGTGTGTCAATATTTAATTCAAACTTATTGCAAGCAATGAGATGTACCTTAATTAAAGGTATGAGGAACAAATTGTGAAGGAAGATTCAATGAGGTCTCTTTTCTCAAACAATGTAATAAAATAGGCCAAGATACAAATTCTCTGCCTTGAAAGGTAGACCATTTGAGCTATATTCTTGACATTCATCAGAGACTGTGGATTTTACAGAATTAAATGTTTCTTCTCCATGCCTGAAGGTGTCACTCTCTTTTTACACATATTATCCTGTCAGACCAGCTTTCTGCATCAGGTTTTCTGCAGCATGTTATCCTTATTCTAATTCACACCTACCTTTGAATAGCTGTTTCAGTTGCACAGTTGCACTTCAGTATTGAATGTGAGATGTGTGATTATGATCAGAGTGACACCAGTCTGATCCTTTTACCATTCTAATTCGGATTAGCTATAAACCGCTCAGTGGATGGGGAACCAATTGATTATGTGGAGGCCCAACTTCTTTCGGAAGAGAAAGGGACCCCTGTTGTCTTATACCAGCTCCTCAGACTCCTCCAACTTCCAAGTCCAGGGGCCCATAAATTGGATGAGGGGTACCCGGATTGGGGGGGCGAGGCATGCCTTAAACAAACTGCCGTACCCCCGGTCTGAATAAATGGGGGTGGGGGTGTCTAGAAGGGGGTTGTAGGATACATTAAATCAGCTTGATTAGAATTTTAGGCATGGTTCAGGTCTGACATAGCGAGCGGGCAGCTCTTGAGTGATACTATTCACATCCCAGGAGAGAGGTCAATAGGTCAGAAAAGTTCACAGGACCCATCCCTATTCTCATGCTAACAGTTCATATACACAGACTTAATGCTCACTGGCTAGAAAGACATAAACTATTCCTATTCCTATCTGCTCACTGTGAAACTTACTCCAGCACCCACTGACTGCTGAATTGGAATGTATAGCAACTTGAAAGTGAGTTTCCCTCTATCTTTCACTCCTCAAACTAGCCTACAACTGCAATAGCCTACTGGCTGACTCTTCTGGTTGTGTTTCCTTTTTTTGTTTACTACTTTCCATATAAAAAATAGAAACTTATTTCCTTTTCACAAAAGAACATGATTTTGCAAATGTGTTGCAGTATATTCTGACACTGCATTTATCTTGGTCTTAAAAACTATGGAAAAAAAGTTGGGTTTTGTAAATGAACACAATGTAATTATGACATTGTACAATCAGAAATCTTCTTTGGTAGTTACTACAGTATTACTACAGATTTCTACATATATTGCCTGAAATCTGCCTGAAATCCTGTGGGGTAAATATCCCAGTAAAACCACCCTGTAAAACAACCCATTATTGTTCCCTCCAAAAGTCTCCTGATTGTGGTGAATAGGCTGGAATCACTAGTTAATTTAGTTAGTTAATCACCATATAGTGTTTGTTAAAGCCTGGTCATCAAGGACCTCCCCAAGCCTCTGCCTGTCCATCTCAGCCAAGAGGTCACTGGGGAATAGCCAGAAATAGACACTTAATTACTGGCACTTGACCTCTGGCTGTGACCCCTGACCTTGGTATCACATGATTGTCCTTTGGGCGACTGTCCAGACCTCTTGACCCTAACCTCCAACCACCTTAAGGCCATTACCAACAGGTCCATGTGCCTCGGACCCACTTTGGTCTCAAAGAGGATGCGTCTACTACCTCAAGCTGCTAATTTAACAGACTCAATAATAACAAAGGTGGTGGAGAGTAGGCCTGCATTACAATAAATCAATAAAAATCAAATGAAATTATAATAATTTCTCCAGCATTTTACTTCAGTGTCACTGTTGTCAACTTGCGATCTACAATATAAACCACAATATTCATGATGAAGAGAGCTTGCTGCCTTATATTTCAGGAAATATTTTAATGTAAAATGCATGTGAAATATCACAGCCAAAGCACAATTTGTAAAACTACTTGCACAATTGTGTACATTCTGTCTTTGGGGTTGCAAGAAAACACCATATGATTTATCAATTTAAACATTTTATTTTTTGTTAATGCAAAATATAAATAATAATAATAGTTTATAACAGTGTATTATTGTTCTGTAATTCTATTACATTTCATTGTGTCAGTCTTTTCACTCCACCAAACAGCACAATTTGGACTGTTTTCCAGCATGAATTAAACAATTTCCTTGACAACTTTGTAAGTGTTAGCATCAATACCAATGATAAGCATTCATTTAGTGTCACGGTCGTCCTCCTCTTCATCTGAAGAGGAGAGGCGAGAAGGATCGGAGGACCAAAATGCGGCGTGGTAGGTGTTCACAATTCATTTTAATAAAGAAAACACTGAACACTGAAACACTATACAAAAACAATAAACGAACTAACAACCGTGAAGCTAATGCGAACTGTGCTGAAACAAGCAATCAACATAGACAATCACCCAAAAACAAACAGTGCAACCCAGGCTTCCTAAGTATGATTCTCAATCAGAGACAACTAATGACACCTGCCTCTGATTGAGAACCATACTAGGCCAAAACATAGAAATCCCCAAATCGTAGAAAATCAAACAGACTGCCCATCCCAACTCACGCCCTGACCATACTAAATAATGAATACAAAACAAAGGAAATTAAGGTCAGAACGTGACAGTACACCCCCCCCCCCCCAAAGGCGCGGACTCCGGCCGCAAAACCTTAACCTATAGGGGAGGGTCTTGGTGGGCGTCTGTCCGCGGTGGCGGCTCTGGCGCGGGATGCGGACCCCACTTCACCATCGTCTTAGTCCGCCTCATTGTCCGCCTCCATGGCTTCCTAACCATGGCAACCCTTCTAAATGCCCCTACTGGACAGAGGGGCAGCTCGGGACAGAGGGGCGGATGCTCCAGACAGAGGGGCTCTGGCGGGAGACTCAGGACAGGCGGGAGACGCTGGACAGGCGGGAGACGCCGGACAGGCGGGAGACGCCGGACAGGCGGGAGACTTGGGACAGGCGGGAGACTTGGGACAGGCGGGAGACTCTGGCGGCGCCGGACAGGCGGGAGACGCCGGACAAGCGCCGGACAGGCGGGAGACGCCGGCAGCGCCGGACAGGCGGGAAACGCCGGACAGCCGCCGAACAGGCGGGAGACGCCGGACAGGCTGGAGACTCCGGACAGACGGGAGACTCCGGACGGGCGGGAGACGCCGGACAGGCGGGAGACGCCGGACAGGTGGGAGACGCCGGCAGCGCCGGACAGGCGGGAGACACCGGCAGCGCCGGACAGGCGGGACCACCTGTAGGGAGGAGACAGAGAGACAGCTTGGTGCGTGGGGCTGCCACAGGATCCACCAGGCTGGGGAGACCCCCAGGAGGCCTGGTGTTAGGAGGAGGCACCTGAAGGACCGGGCTGTGGGTGAGCACTGGAGCTCTGGTGCGCAGCCTTGGCACAACTCCCCCAGGCTGGATCACTATTCTAGCCCGGACCCTCCAGAGTGCAGGCACTGGTTGAACCGGGCCGTGGGTAAGCATGGGAGATCTAGTGCCTACTACGCGCACCTCTCCCTTAGGCTCCACTCCCACATTTGCCCGGCACGAGCGGAGCGCAGGCATAGGACGCACTGCACCCTCCCAGCGCCCCGGAGACACAGCACGCAGAGCCGGCGCAGGATACCCTGGACGAAAACTGCGTACCGGCGACCAGACACGCTGAGCAGGCACCATACGCCCTGGCTCGATGCCCACACTCGCATGGCACTTTCGGGGGGCTGCCCTATAGCGCACCGAGCTATGGGCACGTACTGGCGACACCGTGTGCTTAACCGCATAACACGGTGCCTGACAAGTAATGCGCTGCTTATAATAAGCACGAGGAGTGAGCTCAGGTCTGCTACCTGGCTTAGCCCCACACCTCGTCTGCCCCTCGTACCTGTCGCGCTGCGGTGCTGCCTCCTCATATCGCCGCCGCTCAGCTTTCGCTGCCTCCAGCTCTGCTTTGGGGCGGCGATATTCCCCAGCCTGTGCCCAGGGTCCCTCTCCGTTCAATATCTCCTCCCATGTCCAGAAGTCCTGTGATGCTGGCCGCTGTTGCTGCTGCCGCTGCTGTCGTCGCTGTCCTTTACCACGCCGCTTGGTCCTTGGTTGGTGGGTGATTCTGTCACGGTCGTCCTCCTCTTCATCTGAAGAGGAGAGGCGAGATGGATCGGAGGACCAAAATGCGGCGTGGTAGGTGTTCATCATTCATTTTAATAAAGAAAACACTGAAACACTATACAAAAACAATAAACGAAATAACAACCGTGACGCTGATACGAACTGTGCTGAAACAAGCAATCAACATAAACCATACTAGGCCGAAACATAGAAATCCCCAAATCATAGAAAATCAAACATAGACTGCCGACCCCAACTCACGCCCTGACCATACTAAATAATGAATACAAAACAAAGGAAATAAAGGTCAGAACGTGACATTTAGTTATATTTACTACTTGTTGTCTGTCACATCAAACATGTTTTGATTATAACTACACAAAGACTGAATAATCCCTTCTTGATCTTACTTCTGTCCATCTGTTGTTGACTTTGGTCATCAGGATGGACACTGATTGAGGTCAAGGGTGAGATATTGGAGTCAATGTTCGTTCCATCAAATCAGACCTACACTGTATAATCCTAAACCTGATTTGGTGTCAGAAAATGGAGTCACTAATCAAGTCTGTCAAGTCTGGAATTAGGAATAGCCTCTAATAGTTTAAACAACTCCATCAAAACAAGTCTAACTTCAGATTTGACCTACTTCAGAAATAACTGCGTGAAATATGGGAATATTCGATTGTATTATAGTTACTAATTGACATACATTTTATGTTCCTGAGGCCACCATTGTTTCTCACTCCCACCTGCATAAATTAGTTTGTTATATGAAAAAGTGGGAGCTGTAACCCAACCCATGATGCTGTCCAAGGTACTGATACAAGAGGACTAAATGATAAGTTGTTTGCTTTGCACTATGGCCAGCTCCAAAGAGGTGGGTTTCTCTCAGCATGGTAGCCTATATTACAATTGTTTTAATCACCCATACCCCTGTGCTACTTTTGTCATTCTAGTTTGAGGCAGGTGTCCTTAGGCCCACTCCCCACCCAAAGTGTTCTTTTGGTTCTCCACATTTACTATCCCTTAAAAAATTGATGAACATGAAGCAAGACACAAATGATCATTGTACATAATTTAATTGACAACAATGTGGAATCACTTTCTTCAGGGTTTGTAAAGAGCAATGCCACGCACACACACACACACACACACACACACACACACACACACACACACACACACACACACACACACACACACACACACACACACACACACACACACACACACACACACACACACACACACACACACACACACACACACACAGCAGAGTTTGAATGTCACTTGTGACTTGAGAACATAAGTGTGTTTATGTTTTTCATTATTATTATTACATTGAATCAGTGAAAGAACAACACATTCAAGGAAGAGTGAATGTGTGAATGTATTCCATGAAAAAATATCAGATTTCTCCAGTATTTTCTAGTCTCTTGTGATTTTTGCCAAAGTATATTTTAAGCATCCTCTTGCATAATCTTCCATAGTCTTCCCTCTAGCTTGTTGTGGTCCTCTGGTTCTGTGAACAGTGTAGGCTACTGTAGCTCCTCATGCCAGATGTATAAACTGACTATGACAGTGACAGAGACGGTTTTAACTGTCTAATGGTTGTTTGGTCCATACCAGGATCCCCAATAGGGTATGCAGAATCCTGACGACTCCATATCCAGACCTGAGAATATGACAGAAATAATTATTAAGAACACGCACATACACTATACAGTAAAAGTCAAAAGTTTGAACAAACCTACTCATTCAAAGGTTTTTCTCTATTTTTTACTATTTTTCTACATTGTAGAATAATAGTGAAGACATCAAAACTATGAAATAACACATATGGAATCATGTAGTAACCAGAAAAGTGTTAATCTAATCAAAAAATGCTTTATATTTGAGATTCTTCAAAGTAGCCTTAATGACAGCATTGCACACTTTTAGGATTCTCTCAACCAGCTTCATGATGTAGTCACCTGGAATGCATTTCAATTAGCAGGTGCGCCTTGTTAAAAGTTACCTTGTGGAATTCCTTTCCTTCTTAATGTGTTTGAGCCAATCAGCTGTGTTGTTACAAGGTATGGGTGGTATATAGAAAATAGCCCTATTTGGTAAAAGACCAGGTCCATATTATAGCAAGAACAACTCAAATAAGCTAATTGTATCTTTATTTAACTAAGCAAGTCAGTTAAGAACAAATTCTTATTTTCAATGATGGCCTAGGAACAGTGGGTTAACTGCCTTGTTCAGGGGCAGACTAGTAACCTTTTGGTTACTAGTCCAACACTCTAACCACTAGGCTACCCTGCCACCGTTTGGTTGCTCTGCCTAAGAGAAACAACAGTCCATCAGTCCATCATTACTTTAAGAACATTTCAAGAACTTTGAAAGTTTCATCAAGTGCAGTCGCAAAAACCGTAAAGCACTATGATTCAACTTGCTCTCATGAGGAACGCAACAGGAAAGGATGACCCAGAAATACCTCTGCTGCAGAGTTAAATGCACCTTAGATTGCAGCCCAAATAAATGCTTCACAGAGTTCAAGTAACAGACACATCTCAACATCAACAGTTCAGAGGAGACTGCGTGAATCAGGCCTTCATGGTTAAATTGCTGCAAAGAAACCCCTACTAAAGGACACCAATAAGAAGAGACTTACTTGGGCCAAGAAACACGAGCAATGGACATAAGACCGGTGGAAATCTGTCCTTTAGTCTGATGAGTCCAAATTTGACGCAAAGTAGGTAGATGGATGACCTCCGCATGTGTGGTTCCCACCGTGAATCATGGAGGAGGAGGTGTGATGGTGTGGGGTGCTTTGCTGGTGACACTGTCAGTGATTTATTTAGAATTCAAGGTACACTTAATCAGCTACCACAGCATTCTGCAGCGATACGCCATCCCATCTGGTTTGGGCTTAGTGGGACTATCATTTGTTTTTCAACAGGACAATTACCCAAAACACACCTCCAGGCGGTGTAAGGGCTATTGGACCAAGAAAGAGAGTGATGGAGTGCTGCATCAGATGACCTGGCCTCCACAATCACCTGACCTCAACCCAATTGAGATGGTTTGGGATGAGTGAAGGAAAAGCAGCCAACAAGTGCTCAGTATATGTGGGAACTCCTTCAAGACTGTTGGAAAAGCATTCCTCATGAAGCTGGTTGAGAGAATGCCAAGAGTGCGCAAAGATTTCATCAACAACTGGGTGGCTACTTTTAAGAATCTAAAATATATTTTCATTTAACACTTTTTTGGTTGCTACATGATTCCATATGTGTTGTTTCATAGTTGTTATGTCTTCACTATTATTCTACAATGTAGAAAATAGTTTTAAAAAAGAATAACCCTTGAATGAGTAATGTGTCCAAACTTTTGACGGGTACTGTGTATAAAAAAGTATTTGGACACCCCTTCAAATTAGATGATTCGGCTATTTCAGCTACACCAGTTGCTGACAGGTGGATAAAATCGAGGACACAGCCATGCAATCCCCATAGACAAACATTGGCAGTAGAATGGCCTTACTGAAGAGCCCAGTGACTTTCAACATGGCACTGTCATAGGATGCCACCTTTCCAACAAGTCAGTTTGTCAAATTTCTGCCCTGCTCGAGCTGCCCCGGTCAACTGTAAGTGCTGTTATTGTGAAGTGGAAACGTCTAGGAGCAACAAAGGCTCAGCCGTGAAGTGGTAGGCCACACAACTCACTGAACGAGACCGCCGAGTGCTGAAGCAAGAAGTGTGAAAAAATAATTTGTCCTTGGTTGCAACACTCACTACCGAGTTCCAAACTGCCTCTGGATGCAACGTCAGCACAATAACTGTTCGTTGGGAGCTTCATGAAATGGGTTTCCAAGGCTGAGCAGCCGCACACAAACCTAAGATCACCATGCGCAATGCCAAGCGTCAGCTGGGGTGGTGTAAAGCGTGCCACCATTGGACTCTGGGGCAGTGGAAACGCATTCTCTCGAGTGATGAATCACGCTTCACCATCTGGCAGTCCGAGGAACGACTCTGGGTTTGGCGGTAGCCAGGAAAACGCTATCTGCCCGAATGCATAATGCCAACTGTAAAGTTTGGTGGAGGAGGAATAATGGTGTGGGGCTGTTTTTTATGATTCGGGCTAGGCTCCTTAGTTCCAGTGAAGGGAAATCTTAATACTACAGCATACAATGACATTCTAGACTATTCTGTGCTTCAACTTTGTGGAACAGTTTGGAGATGGCCCTATCCTGTTTCAGCATGACAATGCCCCTGTGCACAAAGCGAGGTCCATACAGAAATGATTTGTCAAGATCGGTGTAGAAGAACTTGACTGGCCTGCACAGAGCCCTGACCTCAACTCCATTTAACACCTTTGGGTTGAATTGGAATGCCGAATGTGAGCCAGGCCTAATTGCCCAAAATCATTCATGCTCATTAATGCTTTTGTGGGTAAGTGAAAGCAAGTCCCTGCAGCAATGTTCCAACATCTAGTGGAAAGCCTTCCCAGAAGACTGGAGGCTGTTATAGTAGCAAAGAGGGGACCAGCTCCATATAAATTGCCACAAGTTTGGAATGAGATGTCCACATACTTTTGGCCATGTAGTGTATATAATGCACACATTTTTCACAAAAAAAGGGGAATACTACAAAGAGACCCAAAACAAAAACTTTTTTGATTCCACTCACTTCTTCAGTCTACCTTGTTCTCCAAAACCAGACATTGAACCCACCAATTTAACAGTACTGCAGCCCACTCTCACCCATTTAACAGTATTGCAGCCCACTCTCACCCATTTAACAGAACTGCAGTCCACTCTCACCCATTTAACAGAACTGCAGTCCACTTTCACCCATTTAACAGAACTGCAGTCCACTCTCACCCATTTAACAGAACTGCAGTCCACTTTCACCCATTTAACAGTACTGCATTTAACAGCTGCAGCCCACTCACACCCATTTAACAGAACTGCAGTCCACTTTCACCCATTTAACAGTACTGCAGCCCACTTTCACCCATTTAACAGAACTGCAGGACACTCACACCCATTTAACAAAACTGCAGTCCACTCTCACCCATTTAACAGTACTGCAGCCCACGTTCACCCATTTAACAGAACTGCAGCCCACTCTCACCCATTTAACAGTACTGCAGCCCACTCTCACCCATTTAACAGTACTGCAGCCCACTCTCACCCATTTAACAGTACTGCAGCCCATTCTCACCCATTTAACAGTACTGCAGCCCACTCTCACCCATTTAACAGAACTGCAGTCCACTCTCACCCATTTAACAGTACTGCAGCCCACTTTCACCCATTTAACATAACTGCAGCCCACTCTCACCCATTTAACATAACTGCAGCCCACTCTCACCCATTTAACAGTACTGCAGCCCACTCTCACACATTTAACAGTACTGCAGCCCACTCTCATCCATTTAACAGTACTGCAGCCCATTTCACCCATTTAACAGTACTGCAGCCCACTCTCACCCATTTAACAGAACTGCAGTCCACTTTAACTCACCCATTTAACAGTACTGCAGCCCACTCTCACCCATTTAACAGTACTGCAGCCCACTCTCACCCATTTAACAGAACTGCAGCCCACTCTCACCCATTTAACAGTACTGCAGCCCACTCTCACCCATTTAACAGTACTGCAGCCCACTCACACCCATTTAACAGAACTGCAGCCCACTCTTACCTATTTAACAGTACCGCAGCCCACTTTCACTCATTTAACAGAACTCCAGCCCACTCTCACCCATTTAACAGTACTGCAGCCTACTCTAACCCATTTAATAGAACTGCAGCCCACACATATCTGACAAACAAACAGCATTATGAACAACAATATCTGGAATAGTTTCCATATTGGCACGCTCATAGCAAGCTCAGATGCTTAATTAAGAAGAAAGACAACCTACGGGATTGTATTTTAAATGCATTTTACTGCCTACCCGAAACACTTACACAACCCATAACAAAGCCTGATCCCTGGTCAACATGATAGCAACCTCTTTATTTATCTTTATCTTTTATTTATCTTTTATTCATTTTAGACACTTCCAGACATTTATTCAAATCTGAAATGCAAACTGAAATGCACTGAAACACAAACAGTTTTTCCCCCCTTTCTGCAAATAGGCCCTGCATGCACTGTATTGCATGTTGTTCCTCTCCATTTTAACTCTGTATACATGGAGCTCTGTAGGCTTTAATCACTTCAGGGAGCCGGCCCAGACTCTTTCTCTGTCAATGTTCATCCACTCCCCCATTCAAACAGTTCCTTTCTGTCTCCAATCCATACAATGCAGGGTTTGTCCTTGCGCTCTTTGTCCAACTCTGATATATTTTTTGACTGCTCCCTCTCGTCAGACAGCATGCAGCATATGCAAATAGAGGCCCTTTTATTCGCCAGACCCCTCCCCTGAAGGGGAACAACCATGAACAACCACACTCGCATACAAACAGAGAGAGGTGTAGAAATACATACGCAAAAAGCCTGTACATGCACTTATAGAAACACACACACACAGACTCACAAACACAAACACTCAAACAAATAGACTGACATACCAGTTATTTTACACTGAAAAGTGAAAATTCTCTCTGGCTGATAATACCACATCCATAAGGTGGTTCTGTAACACTAGAGTTTTATGCCATCCAAATACTTCTCAATTCAACACAACAATATAATACAATACAACAGAAACATACTACCTCAAATATACGTAGGCAAAGCATGCAGTGAGTGGCAGAGGGAAAAGTTAGATTACAGGGTGGAGGATGTATGAATTCTCTTCTATAGGGTGAGGGTGCTGAGTCTAGACAGGGATCAAAGGTGTGGGGGGTATCCTACACAGATCTACAGAGGGGTAGACTGAGGGAGGGGCCAGACTGGAGCTATGGAGCGTAGACTGAGTATTTGGGGTTTGGGGGAAGACTGTGTGCTTATGGGGGACTAGACTGTGTGTCTGAAGTTGGGGTGGAGGTGGTGGGAGGGTAGACTGGAGTTATGGTAAGGAGGTGTCTGATGAACATAAAGCAGTCCTTCCCTCAGAGCTGACATTCCAAAGCTCTGGTCCTGTGCCTTCTGTGAGTGTGCGTTTGTGTGTGTGTGTATTGGGGGGGCTGATGTGCAGCCTACTCCCACCCATTTAGACAGCTCTGACAGCTTGGCCTTTTCACGGGTGCATTGCTGAGCCAGCTGGCTTCTCTTCCTTAGCAACCTCCACAGGGGTCAAAGGGCACCCCCCCACCCCACCACCTCCAAGACCACCTCTCCCACTGGCCAGAGACCAGACAGCTTGGCAGCCATGAACTTGAGCTTGACGAACTTGACCTTTACTACAAGAATACGTTGAAACAAGAAAAGCATGCGCATTGCATCACCTGACCAGACGTGGATATTTGATCTGTCAAATAATGATCCAAATCAGATAATAATCTAGAATCAGTAGCACAATGATCAAAATGGAGAAGGAACCAGTATGCAGTATCAGCAAGGACTGAGAGCTACAAATCTATACAGTGCTATACTTAACACTGAAACTGAGACTCCTTTTCCTAAGTGTTCCTCACTTGCAAATCTGCAGTATTTCTGAGGGATCGACACAATCATTACAGATCTGTAGATAGTACTATACAGTAGCTGTACATCTTCAATCAGATTAAGAACATGCAAAGAAAGAAACAGGTCACTCTCAAGACCTCCCACCACCCCACCTCCAAACTCCATCTTCCCCTAGTGTGATTATAATATGAGTACTGTATTAAAAGCTCAGTCACCTAATTCTCCTCTACTTTCATTAGAGAACAGAAGATCCCTGCTCCGGGACTCTGGGGGCAGACAGACATAATCTGAAAAGCCCTGGATGTGCAAACTTCTCCTGTGTATTCCTCTATAAGATACTTAAAGACAAGGATTTGTGCTAGATTACTACCGGCCAGAGTTGTATTAGGGAGCCCTGATGAGGCCAGCCTGACCCACATTGGACTCCCCCCCCCCCACACACACACACGTGAGCCAGGCTTAATATATATCACAGTGAGCCATTAAAACATTAATACTATTCACACAGCGAGAGGTGAATCCAGAGAGGCAACTTGGGAGATGTACTTATTTCATTAACTGTTTGTGGGCTACATTACTCAAGTACAGAATGGGAACTGTGGGAACACACAAGATCAGTTTATGGTATGACTCTCCCTCACTGAAATACCTCCAAACATTAAATAATACTTTATCCTAAACGCTCAAACAACAGTACTACGATTCAATTAATGCAAGGCTACAATATCTCTAACAACAGTACTACGATTCAATTAATGCAAGGCTACAATATCTCTAATTTCTTCCGTTCCTTTTCAGGACACACACAGTCATCTGTGGCGGTCACCAAAACATTTACAGTCGCTCCCCTATATCACGAGCATTCAACTCTTACCCTACGAGTTCCGGAGCCAGCTGGTTTTTGGTTCTACCTGATAATGAATTGCACCCATTTGGTGTCCCGAGGTCCAGAGTTGAGTTTGAGGGCCCTATATGGATAATTAAGTTTGTTCAGAGATTAAAGGAAAACTTTGGCTGATGTATCCATACACGGGAGGGGTAATCTTGCGGAAACTATGATCCCAAATTGTTCTTAAACCATGTCTTAGTGCCACTGACCTCTCTGACCAATCACTGATTGGACATGGCCACCATTTTGATTGAAAGCTGGGGTTTAAAATTAAAGTATTCATCCTTACACACCTCAATACTGATGTGTTATAATGAAATCACTTCAGTTCATAGGTCAACTCTCAAACTATACCACATTTGACATGTTTTGGATCACTTTGGTATTTTCTGTTATAGTGGATTTTCTGTTCAGATAGAAGTTTATGTTTTACTTCTATACCAAATTCCCATGATCTGGAACTGTAGAACAGAATGTATTTTATATGAACTAACTGTGTTCTTTCCTAAATGCAAATATGGCTTAGTGACTCATTAAAGAAAACACACAGGGGAACATTGTTTGTCTGTGAACACTGAACAGATGTGCCTGGACAGTACTGAGGCTGGGTGGGGGGTCTAAATACCTTTTGAATGCATGCATCCAGTATTTGAAAGAAAAACCTGTCTCCTTTAAATGCTAGTATAGTGACCATGAATACATTTAGATTGCCTCACAAATCTGCCTCGGTCGCTGTCTCTCTTTGGCCACTGTGCCGACGACTGTAGCATCTGTCACATAGAGCTGACCCCCCCCCCCCACCCCATCCCACCACACAAACAGACACACAGACACACCCTCAATAACTCCCCCTAATTCTCCATTACTGACATGCAATTAAACGCATACAGGTCTTTTGATTGAGCTTGCGCCTCGCTGTTCCTCTGCTTACAGTAGCTTCTGCTCCACGCGGGGAGGCGGAGGGAAAGAAACATGGCCACTCACCCTATACACACTATCATGTGTCTCTCTCCTCCTCCCTCTTAGCATCCTTCAGCCTCTCCCTGTCCCTCTCTTTCCTCTCCTTTCCACCAATCTGTCTTTTACCTCTTTTCGATGAGCAACTGTCGACATTTCAAAGTGGCGTTCTATAGCTGTTTTTAGTCTGTTCAAAAGCAGATTGTCTGTCAGACATATTTTCTTCCTCTCTTTGTTTGCTACAACACAGTAGCACCACTCTTATAGAAAAGCGATGAAGTGTCATCTGAGTGAATTCTCTCACTCTTTCTGTCCCCTTTATCATAGTTTCACATATGCAGTATATAAGACAGACAGGCCTAACACAGTTACAGTATATAAAGAGCTGTGCGTATCATTCATCTGAATAAGAAGGGTAATACTTTATGGGCCGGTTCCTGGACCTAGATTACGTCTATTCCTGGACTGAAAAGCATACTCAATGGAGAATCTCTACTAGTTCCTTTTAGTCCAGGACTAGTCATGATGCTGTTCTGGGAAACCAGCTTTGTAAATATAAATGAGACATTCATTAAACCTGCATGATGAAGGAGATGGATGATGAGTCAGCTGTTTCAACACACCTTGCAGGTCCGCTGAAAGTACTCAGTCATTCAATACATCACTTTTCATCTACTTCAACCAAATGAACTACTATACCATTAGATTCTCTCTGATACATCCAGTGGTCTCAGTGGGTTTTCTCTATCTATACCTGGTTCCTCTGTGGAACCTGCTCCATGCACCCCAGAGATAAAATGAGGTAGAGGAGGAGAGCTTGGCAGAGAGGAAACACGTCAGATCCACTGATAACACTGAAACACTCCCTGCCTTTTTTCTGTCTCAGACTTAAATCTATTTTACCACTAAAGCAACAACAAAACAATCCAGAACATAAAATACTAATATTGATGAGTAACATTTCACCTGTAATGCGACTTATATTTCTATCATATCCCTTTGCCAGCTTGTGTATATTGTGGACATTGTTAGCGTACATACTGTATAACGGCAGTCAAATCTCCTATACGTTTGTCAAAGTATTTCCCAGTCCACAGCAATGTCCCTCTCAGTCATGCAGAGCAGACGGAATAGACTAATGAACCCAGTCAGGTGGCACTCTAGTGTGTGAAACTAACCCCACCCACCACTCCTCACACATCCAATCAACATATCAAATGCACATATTAAAACACACACCACACACACATTAAACCCAGTCTCTCACAAGACTCTCCTGATCGGTTAAAACATTCTAATGTCTGTGGCATCTGCTCATAGTCTAGTCTGGAGGGCCTTTCCCACCCTGCCCCCCGGCCCTCCAGGCCCAGGCCTCACCTCACCACCAGCCCTCACAATAGTGGGGATAGTTTTTTTTTTTTTTGGGGGGGGGGGAACAGCCTTTGAGGGGGAGAGAGAGTGGGGATGAATAATAATGTGAAAACGCAGGCCTCTGTTCATTAACACACGAACGCAGGCTGCAGCTGCACACATTGGCCCTTAATGCAGACTCTCTCTCTTGGCCTCTCTGCTTTTCGCTCTCTCGCTCTCTCTCTTGCCCCGTTTCAGGTTGATGCAGGAACCGCCAGGGGCACAGGGTGGCATTTATACCAGACTTAAGTCTGATTTTGGTGTGTGCTTGTGCGTGTTTGTGCGTGTGTTTTGCATGTCTGACCATCTCTGTCTGTGCACTTCATTCATAAATCAAGCCAGTTCCGCAATGTAGGCAATGCTATTTCTACAGTTTTTGTGATTATAATAGCTCCCTTACATGTCTCATCATCAATATTTGGGAGTAGAGTATACAGAAATTAGGTAGTAATTTGCCAGTAAAGTATGCTCACACAGATGCACGCACACACCCCACATACATTAACTTGATTCTAAAAAAATATGAATATAGATTCATATGAATCAATTAATAATTTGGGAATGGCAAGTAACAGCCAAGTATGAGCATAACTTTGCAAATTGTCCTTGATGTTTGTTTGATAATCTCACACAATATCTGAATAATTATTCCATATCATTCATCATTTAATTACACAGTAGGTACATGTGAGTTTGATGTAGTAAGATACTACAACTGTACTGTATAATTTGGAGCACTATATTAGTTTTCATCTGAACAAAAACGTTTTCATGAGAAAAAAACAAATAAGATTAAGAATGAATCTTATAGAAAAATCTATTTAGCAGGTATCTGTAGTAGATTATCAACGAAACATTTTAAACCCCATTCAAAATCCCTCGTTGCAAACTATTTGCATCAAGCAAGACAACCATCAACACAACCCACACTAGACTACTTCCCGAGTGCACTAAGCCTTTCAGAGCAAAATGTCCCTGCCCGCAGTCTTTTTCATATCATTTTTTTAATCATCACTATATGTCTAATAAATCACTATGTCTGTTTATTTCATGTAAATAACTCAAACTATTTCTTCTCATTTATTTTCCTGAGCCTCCTTTTGCCATTGACAGGCTCAGTCTGATCATGTGGGTGACAGACAAGTGGCCCCCCCTCTTGACAGCGAAGATAAATGTTTTAAGTTTAAGAGTTAATTTCATGCAATCCTACACATTTTGCCATGGAGTGTAGAGAAAATCTTTCAGTTTTAAAGCAAGTTTGATGCAATTCTACACATTTTGCCATGGGGCGGAGAGAATATTTTGCAATTTTACAACACATTTCATCCAATTCTACTTATTTTGACATGAGGTGGAGACGAATGTTTGATTTTAATATGATATCTGAGTGAGACTGATTAACAAAATAAATAGGGGGCCCCCCTGGCTGATAATTTGACTATGATAATAAGTTTTGATAGCTGGCAGTTAACTTAGCAATCAAAAACATTTTTTGCTAACATGGGCTAATTAATTGGTTATCAATGACTGATATAACTAGAGAAAAACTGTTGATGCACAATGAAATTTAGAATTTGCACCTTGCATATTCTACTATTCTAACTCGTTGAGACCCCGACTGAGTTTTTTTTTTACCTCACTTACCCCTTCAAAGAATGAGAAGCCATATGCATATAAAAGATGGACTGGTTATTGGTCAGATCTGATCAGATTGTGATGTCATGCTGTGGACCAAAAATTCCATCCCACCTGAACAGGCTGAAATTCCATGATAATATTTTTCACAATTTCAGAGAGTTATTTTGACGTCATAGTGTGGAAATCACGTTTTTGACTGCACTGCTCCTTTAAAATATTATATAACCTAATCACGGTCTTCTCAGAATAGCATATCCTATTTGAGCGGGAGGAATAGGCCTTCCTTCCTCTACTGTAAAGAGTAAAACGCCGCCAAGAGAAAATTGTAGGCTTCCTGCAATCCTCCAATCGGTGCCAGCTCATTCATTTTGTTTGCCACCCAGCCCCTGCCTCCTTCTCCTTGCCCCAACCCCTTCTCTTTTAATTAATAGTAGAAGGCCATGTGTGATGTGGGAGGAAATAGGGAATACCCCCTCTCTCTCTCTTCACCACCCCCTAACAATTTTTCACCCCCATTCCCACTCCCACCTCTGGTACCCAACAGAGGACCATGATGCAACTCACCTCGTGTGCCAGCCCAGCCATTTTAGGTACCGCGGCAACGTCTCCCAAGATGGCTCCTTTCTCTCCTCTTTCAGCACCCATCCGGCGGGGATCAGGCACAGTCTTTGTCCCCTCTCTTGTCTCCCTGTTGGCAGTACAGATGACATTAGAGGCTGGTGGGTAAAGGGGGTGGGGTGTTGGGATAGGGGTTGGCAATTTCCAGATAGTTTCATCCTCCTATTTCTCTTTCTTTGTGGTGATTCTGTCCCCTTTTTGTGCTCCTTGATCACACCAAGTTGAGAACAAGTCACCTGTGGAGAAAGCAGGTGGACGAGAAAAACATACACCATGATATTTGGTGATTAGTACCCTTTTCAAAGCCATGGCAACTACCTCTTCAGATCAATTTTAAGAGACAAATGTGGATGCGCAATTCCTCTAGTTCCTTAAATTGTTAACATATAGAGCATTTAAAAACGACACTACAGAAACCCATTCTGCTTTAATCTAATTATTTTATGAATTACATCTATACACACTCTACTTACACAGATGTGCTTTTTTTGTTTGTTTGCTGCCTGAGGAGTTGTCTGACTCATGCATTACATTGATACAGCTGGAGATGTACAGTAACAGTGTGACTGACATGTGCAGAACCCAGCATGCTGTTGGTCAATATCTTAACCCATTACCTGTGCATGATGACTGATGCAAAATGATTTAAAGCTAGTACGGAAAACACATGCACGCCTCTCCCAGGAATTTCTCCCCCAAGTCATCCTTATTATATCATCCACCCAAGCTAACAACACCACAATTAACGAAATCAAAGGAAATCTATATTATTGCAAGACTTTGAGATGGCGTACAGAATGCCTTGACTATACCGTAAAGACCACACTGAGTGAAAGCTCGTTCCAGGCATGCAAGGGAAAAGAACTAGGACTTTGACACAAATCCAATCTCCCTATCTGAATCAAAGCAATTAGCCCGGCCTGGGCTGACAGTGAGCCTGCTGCAGCAGGTAGTTAAAAGGGATGAATGAATACTCATCTCACTTTAGTGCTCTCTAGGCTTTACAATCTCAGTTGCTTAATTCTCTGGCCAAAGCACACAAAGTAGGTGAAGTAGAAAGTTAAGAAGTGCAGGCCCTGTATCCTGGATGTCCCTGCCCTTGTTATTGAGAGGACACAATGTATTGGTAGAATTACGCCCAAGGTCTCAGACACTTCAATTGTAACTGCAGTCTGCAAGTGTTTTTCTTACCTATGGGTGTATTCTTAGAGTAGGCTTACCTATACCATTCACATTTAGTTGCATTTCTAGTGTATTGCATATTCAAATAGCCTACACTGCCTAGAACACGTAGTGCTTTACTGGCAGGTTTAGCCTACACTCTTATTTGGCTATTCTTTCAAACATCCTTTAATTTTTCGTTTTCCTGATGGCTTGAATAAGGAATAGGCACACTGTAATATTTTTTTGCCAAAATGTAAGAGATTCATTTAAGTTAGAAGGTGTGAATCGTGGCCATGGCAAAGTGCTGGCAGGGTGGTGGTTGAACGTGGCGGTTTAAACTTAATACGCAGCCAGAGAGCGAGTTGTTTTGCATTCAGCACCATGTTCTAGAACGGGCTGAATGGATAGCTCCCGCGTAGGCAGACTCGGTGGATAATCGTCCCGAGAACACAAACTAATCCAAACACATCGAAACAGATTCATACCTCGTCAGTGACTGCGACTAATGCCACAAACCAACATCGGGCCCTAATAAGCATAGGCCTATATTCACAAATGTGATCGAGTCATGTGCTTGTTGTAATAGCTTTTATGGCAGCCTTAGCCATTATCAAAAAGGCAAAGACGTGGTATGTACTTAGATTACCTTATTCGAAAAGTTTTAAATGTAAAAAGAGGCCTGTAGTCCTTATTTGGCCACAAACATGGTCATAAGAGTAGCGCACACCCTTACCACAAAGGAAACAGCCAAAAAGGCCTGGAAAAACGAACAAATGTCCTCAAGCCAGTCGAGGCGGGTATACATTAAGGAATGCTCACGATGTCAGAGTTCGGATAAAAGTAGGCTTACTTCTGCTCATATTTTGTTTACTGAAATTAAAAAGGAAGCCATTTAAAATAAATTGTTGATTTTGTTTGATTATATTTGTAACCATAAATATTAAAAACACAATAATGTCTAACAAATTACATTGCAAGCATTGTGACATCAAAGACGTTTATTGTTTTTACAATTAACCACATGACGTGTTGCTTACCTTTGAGGTGGAACTTGGCGAAACTTGTTAGAAGGCCTAATTAGTTGTAGGTATACCCTAGGCCTTATTTCCTACCTGACCGTGAATGTGGAAGTAATTTCTACTTTCGGTTATCTAGCTTTATGACAGGTATGTAATACTCATACAGCTAGATAACCAAAGACAGAAACAGACCTCCGGTTTACATGCATTTTCGTAGACTACTTTGTCTTGTTGCCTCGTACTCATGACCGATTGGTGAGCGGTAGTGATGACGTGCTTCATCCGACACCCTGAGAGAGGAAGGAATGATAGATATGATTTAAATTTGTTATGACCATATTAAATGTCCTTCTACCAATGACGGCCGAAAATAAGTGGGGAAAATATATTATATTCTAGAGATGTCCATATATTCTATTCGGAGATCTTCATGTGACGTGAGGACAGGACACTGACAGCGAGTCATCAAATTCATTTTTAAAGGACCAATAAGGACAAGATAGACCCGAATAAACATTGACTATAAGTGAGTGGCGTTTATACAGTTAGGCCTGTTATTACAATATATAGCACCATCTTTCAGGCCATGGCAACAAAAAGACCTGCACTGATTGGCCTTATCATTGATAGGCATAGGCCTATCATTCGATTATATTTAGTTTTCTAATCATTATTAGGAAGTTCATCAACAGGTAGGCTAGAAAGGGTTACACTCGATGTGAGTTAAAAAATGTGATTGCCTTTAATTGAAGGGGGAAAAATATATCCAAACAAACTCAGTTCGAACAAAGTGGCTGATTTATTGTTCTACGATCAAGACAGTTTGTATAACGTGCGCATGGGACTTGGTTATGTTGGGCCTATATATAAATTATCTGTCGCCTGAATTAAATTAATCAAGTGTCTTATCTTAATTTAGAAGTTATCGCCACAGCATTGTGGAGATTTTGGAGATGTTTCCTTGTCAAAGCTTTTCATTTATCTCAGAGACAGAAAAAAACATTTCCTGGTGTGTCTAGTATCAAATCATAGTCTAGTAAAGTAGCCTACGTTATATCTTAAAAATGATAATTGTATTCTTAGTAAGAAATTCAGTAAATGTGATGTTACGAGTGTTGATTAATTGGCATGAGAGGATAGCGCCAACAGGTCCTCTCCAACAGGTGCTTTGTTACATTTCATTAGGCTAATATTAATGGACAATGCTTACACAGAAATAAACTATTAAACTTCCACTGAAAATAGGCAATATGACTCAAAGAGATGTGAATAGCTTACATTTTATTTACTAAATTACTTATTAGTTGTGTAAGGGTGTAGGCTGCATAGGGCCTACTGATTTTGTTTGCATTTGGACAGTTATTTTCCTTCTGTCCATTAATATACAATTTACTGAACAACAACCAAACTTAAGAGTTCCTTGTCTGTAATCAAACTAACTAAATGTGAATAAAGACAATCAAAAGCAGACCTAGGCTCACAAGTTCTTCCTAGTCGCAATACGAACCATTGTTTGTTTTGTATTTTAAGAACAACAACACTATTAGACTTAGTGAAAAGTATTTTTAAAGACTGAATGATTTGTCTATATGTCACTGTTTAGAAGTTTAGCATATTTAGAGGATGACTTGGACGTGAAACTGAATTTGAGATAGCGCGGCTATAACACATGATATGGCGAATATATCGTGTACGACTCGGCCCTCATGCTGTCTTCAGTTCAAGCACGTTCCGATTTACAAACCACCGACCCGTTTACAAACATACAAGATAGAAAATAAGGACTATGCTATATAATAGACCATAATTCAAACGCTAGTAATATGATTGTCGAGTTGCCTTTGTGTGCCCCTAGGCCTGGTCACTTTTATTGAGAGTTCTTGCCAATGACCTAGTTCTGAATCAAGGGCTATATTCACATCAAAAGCAAGGCTATAGCCTGGATAGGAAAATCACAGTATTCTAATCTATTAGTCTACTAAAAAATGCACAGTACATTGTTATAACACTTCCTACAAGAATGTCGGCTACTTTTCTATTCGATGTAAATAAATAACATATGCCCCCAATATATTATAATGTACCCGATGCCAGAAGCGCACGCCTATTTATAACCAATGCACAACAAAAATCCGATAATTGTAAGTAAAAGGTGACCACCAGCAAACCAGACACATCCAAGGCAGCAGGCAGACCATGGACATGACGAGAGAACAGATTCCTTGAAAGGTGCAATCCATCCTTATCTAAGATACCCTGTCTGTTTGCAGTGATGCCGCTATAGCTGACTTGTGTTTAAGTCCTAGATTAAGAACTATATTTTCTGAATCCCCATTTTTCAGTCTTTAGTTCTATGTTTCCCTCCACGTGCGTATGCTATGTCTAGTTAACTCGCGCTCTCGCTCCTCATCTGTCCGACCTATCATTGCATTAATACGCACCGTCTTCTCCCCCTAGTCCGTCTCCTTCCCTAGTCCCCCGAGCTCTAGCCTACTCACTTCGTGCGCGCATCCTCTGGTGACAATTTTTGCACACCGTGACGCCATTCCAGTGGCAGGTTGTTGTATGTCCAATCACAGAACCCGATGAAAACTAAGGTTTATGTATGTGCGCATGTGTTGGTAAGGTGCATGGGGTTGGGAGTCCTTCTGTAAATGTCTTATTAACAACCATTGAGTATCTCCATTGTCAAATCAGTGCAAATATGCATATGCAAACTATGAGTTATATTTGGTGATGTCCAGTTATGCCCGCATACAACTAACGTGGGCTAATATGGCTCATGTTTACTCGTTAAATGTAGGATATTACGCAGAAACAAAACTAGAGAGGAATGTATACGTTTCACTTGATAGCCTTTACTAATTTACGCATTGGCCTAATTGGTGCGTAAAAGGCGACTCTTTATCCAGCCACGTACACGTAGGTTCTTGAATCATGTCATAGTAGCCTAATAAAATTAAATATAACTGCTTGTCTGAATAATGACTGAAACTCAATTCCTACAAGGGAGTCTGTATTGGTTTCAAATCAAATTTTATTTGTCACGTGCTCCGAATACAACAGGTGTAGACCTTACAGTGAAATTCTTACTTACAAGCCCTTAACCAACGGTGCAGTTTTTAAGTAAAAAAATAGGTATTAGGTAAACAATAGATAAGCAAAAAAAGACATTGAAAAAACGGTTAACAAAAATAACAGTAAGGAGGCTATATACAGGTGGTACTGGTACAGAGTCAATGTGCAGGTGCACCAGTTAGTCGGGCTATTTGAGGTAATATGTACATATAGGGTTAGTTAAAGTGACTATGCATGGATGACAAACAGAGAGTAGCAGCTGCCTCAAAGAGGGGTTGGGGGGGGGGGGGCTGGACACAATGCATAGGGTAGCCATTTGATTAGCTGTTCAGGAGTCTTATGGCTTGGGGGTAAAGCTGTTGACAACCCTTTTGGTCCTAGACTTGGCGCTCCGGTACCGCTTGCCATGCGGTAGCAGAGAGAACAGTCTATGACTGGGGTGGCTAGAGTCTTTGACAATTTTTAGGGCCTTCCTCTGACACTGCCTGGTATAGAGGTCCTGGATGGCAGGCAGCTTAGCCTCAGTGATGTACTGGGTCGTACGCACTACCCTCTGTAGTACCTTGCGGTCGGAGTCTGAGCAGCTGCTGTACCAGTCAGTGTTGCAACCAGTCAGGACGCTCTTGATGTTGCAGCTGTAGAACCTTTTGAGGATCTGAGGACCCATGACAAATCTTTTAAGTTACCTGAGGTGGCATAGGCTTTGTCGTGCCCTCTTCACAACTGTCTTGGTGTGTTTGGACCACTCTAGTTTGTTGGTGTTGTGGACACCAAGGAACTTGAAGCTCTCAACCTGCTCCACTACAGCCCCGTTGATGAGAATGGGGGCGTGCTCAGTCCTCAATTTCCTGTAGTCCACAATCATCTCCTTTGTCTTGATTACGTTGAGGGAGACGTTGTTATTCTGGCACCACCCAGCCAGGTCTCTGACCTCCTCCCTATAGGCTGTCTCGTCGTTGTCAGTGATCAGGCCTACCACTGTTGGATCATCTGCAAACTTAACGATGGTGTTGGAGTTGTGCCTGGCCATGCAGTCGTGGGTGAACAGAGAGTACAGGACGGGACTGAGCACGCACCCCTGAGGGGTTCCAGTGTTGAGGATCAGCGTGGCAGATGTGTTGTTACCTATCCTTACCACCTGGGGGCGGCCTGTCAGGAAGTCCAGGATCCAGCTGCAGTTAGCTTAGTGATTAGCTTTAAGGGTACTATGGTGTTGAACGTTTTTGTCCATGTGGGAAACGCTTTTGTCCTTTTGTCCAGGTGGGAAAGTGCAGTGTAAAGTGCAACAGAGATTGCATCATCTGTGGATCTGTTTGAGCGGTATGTAAATTGGAGTGGGTCTAAGGTTTCGGGGATAATGCTATTAGTGTGAGCCATGACCGGCCTTTCAAAGCACTTCGTGGCTACAGATGTGAGTGCTACGGGTCTGTAGTCATTTACGCAGGTTACCTTAGTGTTCTTGGGCACTGGGACTATGGCGGTCTGCTTGAAACATGTTGGTATTACAGACTCAATCAGGGACATGTTGAAAATGTCAGCGAAGACACCTGCCAGTTGGTCAGCACATGCCCGGAGCACCTGTCCTGGTAATCCGTCTGGCCCAGCAGTCTTGTGAATGTTGGCCTATTTAAAGGTCTTACTCACGTCGGCTACGGAGAGCGTGATCACACAGTAGTCCTGAACAGCTGATGCTCTCATACATGCTTCAGTGTTGCTTGCCTCGAAGCGAGCATAGAAGTGATTTAACTCCTCTGGTAGGCTTGTGTCACTGGGCAGCTCGCGGCTCTGCTTCCCTTTGTAGTCTGTAATAGTTTGCAGGCCCTGCCACATCTGACGAGCATCGGTGCCAGTGTAGTATGATTCAATCTTAGTACTGTTTTGGCGCTTTGCCTGTTTGGTTCGTCTGAGGGCATAGCAGGACTTCTTATAAGCATCTGGGTTAGAGTCCTGCTCCTTGAAGGCGGCAGCTCTACCCTTTAGCTCAGTGCGGATGTTGCATGTAATCCATGGTTTCTGGTTGGGGTATGTACATACAATCTCTGTGGGGACGATGTCATCGATACACTTATTGATGAAGCCAGTGACTGATGTGGTGTACTCCTCAATGCCATTGGAGGAACATATTCCTGTCTGTGCTAGCAAAACAGTCCTGTAGCTTAGCATCTGCGTCATCTGACCAGAGTCACTTGTGCTTCTTGCTTTAGTTTCTGCTCGTAAGCAGGAATCAGGAGGATGGAATTGTGGTCAGTTTTACCAAATGGAGGTAGAGGGAGAGTTTTGTATGCATCTCTGTGTGTGGTGTAAAGGTGGTTTAGAGTTTTTTTCCCCTCTGGCTGCACATAACATGCTGATAGAAACGTTTTCCTGTTTGCTTATTTCCTTATACAGCTGACTGAGTGCGGCCTTAGTGCCAGCATCCGTCTGTCATGGTAAATAAACATCCACAAAAAATATAGATGAAAACTCTCTTGGCAAACAGTGTGGTCTACAGCTTATCATGAGATACTCTACTTTAGGCGAACAAAATCTAGAGACTTCCTTAGATTGCGTGCATCAGCTGTTTTTAACAAATATACACAGACCTTCCCCCTCGTTTTACCGGACTGTGCTGTTCTATCTAGCCGGTGCAGCATATATCCCGCTGAATGTTATCCATGTCCTCATTCAGCCACGATTCCCTGATATTTTAAGGCATAAGGCTACTTGAATTGATGGAAATTTAACTCAGACTTTATTTTCCCATTTGAGATTGGATATGCATTTCCTTGCAAATGGGAGATGACGGTCTATCTCACAATAAAGCTGGAAGCTATCTTTCATGGTTAACTTTATAGCCAACTGATGTACACCTGGGACTCCATGGAATAGTTATAGGTTTTTACAGAATTTTAAATGTGTAGTACCCATTTTGTTCTTAATTAAGGTAATATTCATTTTCAGGTCCGAGTTCAAAAGTTGTCAATATAACAAAATAAAGTCAACAGAAACTCGATCTGTACAGTTCAACATTGTGTGTGTGTGTGTGTGTGTGTGTGTGTGTGTGTGTGTGTGTGTGTGTGTGTGTGTGTGTGTGTGTGTGTGTGTGTGTGTGTGTGTGTGTGTGTGTGTGTGTGTGTGTGTGTGTGTGTGTGTGTGTGTGTGTGTGTGTGGGTGCCAGGAACGTGTGCTCACATGGAGTTCAACAATTATTTCAGGACAAGTTTCTAGGCGATAAAGGCTCAGAAACGTCCTTCAAAATAGACTCCTTCAAAAATATAATCTCACTATTTAGGCTATGCTTGATGTGAAATATTGTTTTACATTGTTCTCCTCTATGAGACGATAACCTCCCATGAATAACACATACATATAATTGAAAAGATACAGCATCAATGAGCCTACAAAACAGTTTAAATCTCCATATGATAATGACATTCATTTCAATGCTACTATATCAACATACACACAGCAAACTCCTGTTCTTCACATAATCTATTACACACATGACACTAGACCTACACAAACCCCAAACGTATGCTTAAACTGAAATAAGAACAATCTATCTAATACTGTATTGTCACAGGAATACAGAATACAATAAATAATTGTTCTCATTTATTATTCCAGAATAAGCTACCAGTTGACAAGTTTTTAACAGGTTTGAACAGAATAAACCTGACCTAAATTGAAAGACTCACTGAAAACAAGCACTTAATATAACCTGTAACAAAGCACATAGGGCAATGGTCAAGTTCTTGCTGGTGACCATACCTTCCATCCCACTCCCTCTGCACCACAGTGGCAAGATTTTTACGCATTGTTTTTTATTGGACATTTCACAAAGATTATGAGCCAATTATGATGTAGGCCTATCTAAAGAAAGTAAATGTAGCCCTATCTAATTTGGGCAAAGAAAGCTCAGTTGTGTTAATTACAATGATTTGTATATATACTAGATGGCTGACAGGGGTGCTGTTTTGAAGCAGCCCAACCTAAATCTAGGCACTCCCCCACCATTGTATAAAAATGTTGGACGCTATAGAAATGTATTATAGTCAACATTTGTTTTTGCCACGTTTATTCTATTACATACACCTTAATGCATACGTGTACATTATATTATGTGTGCTAAACATACATTTTTGTTTAATACATGTAATTTTGTCCTTTAAACATTTAATTGGAATACTGTAGAATTCCCTTCATTCCTATGGAGGATTGCTTCTTCTGGAGAATGCCAATAAGACCGACCGGTGGCTTTAAAGCATCTCACGGGACAATACACTGAATCAGCAATCCAGGGTTTATATACATTGTTGGTTAATTAGTTCTGAGATTTTGGGCTACGGTTCAAACTCATAAAAGACACACCCTAGTCCATTTACCCTCTCTCACTGACTTCTCAAACCCCAAACCCCGGCCTTTGGTCTGTTTCGCAAGCGTTCCCTGAAGTCTCGCGATGTTGCGCCTCTGGGTTTAAAAATTCGGTGAGCAGTCCAAACACCCAAAAGACACACTGCACAGAGTTTGAGATTAATTTTTCTATTCAGGAAAAAGTAAGAGAGGACCATATCCTTAATTCACATAAAATACCAGATATCTGATGTATGATTGTCTCGGTGATAATCACATTGACCACGTTTTCATGTGCACAGTATTCCGGATAGGGGCTCATATCCCGTTTAAGGTCTTAAGTAGTACTTCAAAGTATTTTTACCTAAGTACTTTACACCACTGCTTATAATCGGGAGTTTTTTTCGGGTTATTGTGTACGTGATATGATGTTCATATGCGACAATTTAAAAACAGAATAGTTGAGTATCCCGAATAAAAACGGGATATTGGTGTGCATATAAACGTGGTCACTGATTGACCAAGAAAGGACGGGTGGTTATTGTTCATGTATAAAAAGTTTGACCCCGGCAGGACTCGAACCTGCAATCTTCTGATTCGAAGTCAGACGCCTTATCCATTAGGCCACGAGGCCTACAACAAACAGGTAAAAATATTATATTATACTAAATGAACATTTTAACCAGTGACTGTTTTGACGGAAAACATATTTTTATCAAACACTGGCCAGATACTTTGTAAAAGGTTCACCTTATCTTACACTTCTGTACGGGAGGTCATCCCTACCACTGGATGTCACTAGATAGCTGGTCTGCTACAATGTTTCAACCTCCATGCCGGGGAAATCCGGTTGTCACTAGTTACCACAGCCACAAAGTCAAAGTTGTCTGTATCGCAAACATTATTTTTTGTCTTGATTTAAGGTTAAGGTCAGGCATAAGGTTAACAACGTAGTTTGGATTAAGGTTAGGTTTAACATCAGATTTTAATAACATACATTGTAGAAATGGGCGGGGTTTAACCTTCAGAATTACTTTGTGACTGTGGTAACTAGTGGCGACCGGGAAACACATTGTTTATGTCACATTGGCCAGCGGGTGAATTGCAAAGCGGTAGGACTCACAGCGAGATTGGTAAATAATCACTATTTTATTCTGTTGTCAACACAGCATTCTGACCATTCTCTGCATTGTCGCTTGAAGATATCAGCAGGTTTCTCAAGTAGGCCCACGAAGCAATCATGGTTTCGGTGTGAGGAATTGATTGCCAGGGGATCGTGTTGATTATCTAAATAGCTATTACATTTTATTTATATTAATTATTTTATGGCTTTGATGGGATGGTTGCATGGTCACAAAGTTGCATCCTGGCTCTCTCTCCATTCAGTTTGTCATCGTGTTCCTGACCAAGTCCAAGGGGATGAACAAGTGACTGTAAGGACTTGTTAGAAAATGCAACATCTTCTGCATCTTCCTCCCTTCTGGGGGCCTCTCTCCTCTGTCCTACGGAGGAGACTATGTTGTACCTCCTACTCCCTCCAGGGCTCCCTCCCCTCAGAGACCCGCCTGAATCCCCTCAATATCCAGATGCTGTCCCAAAACCTGCATGAGCAGATCTTCCGCGGCGCAGAGCAGGAGTACGAGGATGAGAAGGTGGAGCGGAGCATCAGGCACCTACAGAGGCACCAGCTGTGGGGAAAAGAAGCCTCCCTGCTGCCTGGTGTGGAGCTCCAGCTGCCCCACATGTACGGGGAGAACATAAATGACCACTTCCGCCTGCTGGCCCAAAAGCAGAGCCTTCCCTACCTGGAGGCTGCCAGTAAGCTCCAGCAGGCCCCGCTGCCACCCATGCCCCAGGACTGGGTGTGGGAGGTGGGCTGGATGCGCTACGGGCCGGGTGAGGAGGCCAGACGGGTTGACTTCCCAGACGAGGCAGGCCTGGTGTTTGACGTAGAGGTGTGCATGGCAGAGGGACACTGTCCCACGCTGGCTGTGGCTGTATCCCCTACTGCCTGGTGAGACTAATAGAGAGGACCAAGACCCTACTGTGGGAGAGAGGAGTTGTTTATAATTAGCTGGAGGAACTGACAACTTTATTTCAGTACCAGACAGTTTCTCTTCTTAGTATTTGTACCTATTTATTTTTCATGTAAAATTATCTGTAAATATACAAATATTGAAAGGCTTTTCTAGTGACAGGTTGATGGTGTATAATGTGTTGGAACTGGTCAGGAATGATTACAGTTATTTATCAAGGACTATTTATTTTAGGCCAGGTCAGTATTGCAGTTTCATTAAATATTCTGTCTTTCTGTTTCCTGCCAGGTACTCGTGGTGTAGCAAGCGTCTGATAGAGGAGAGATACTCCTGGTCCAGCCAGCTGACCCCTGCTGACCTCATTCCCATGGAGACCCCGACCAACTCCAGCCGCCCTCCGGGGGGCCAGTGGAGGGAGAGACTGATTGTGGGTCACAACGTCAGCTTTGACCGGTCTTACATCAAGGAGCAGTACCTGCTGAAGGTTAGAGTTCACAGGGTTACGGGGACACGTTTTGAGGCATAATTCATCCCTATTTAGTGTGATTGACAGTAATTTATGCCGGATTCACACTATAGGACCGAATGGCACCGTGCTGTGCTGGCTATGATATTTTATTATCCTCAGGCTAGCTCAGAACAGCTCGGGGTTGTCCCAACAGTGTGACTCAGGCATTAGGGTCTTTGGAGTGGCTCATGCTTTCTGTTATTATTATGGCTGTTTCCCAATTCACATGGATGCTTGCATTGGAAGCAGGTAGGCAGCAACCTATGTGTGTTCTTTTCCCACAGGGGTCCAAGGCTCGTTTCCTGGACACCATGAGTCTCCACATGGCCATCTCTGGTCTGACTGGGTTCCAGCGCACGCTGTGGATGGCCAACAAGCACGGCAAGAGGCGTGGCCTCCTGGAGGTCAAAGCGCATATGAAGAAAGTGGGCCGACCTGGGCGGAAGGAAGGGACCATGGTCAGTGCTCTCTGTCTTCTAGTCAATGATTATGGGACACAGAAAACTGTTGATTTGCGATTGTTCTGTAGAAATGTTGTTGTTGCCTATCCGCAGGTCAACAATCTCGTTCCTCAGCCCTTCCTTTCCTGGATTGGCTCTTTCCTTCAAGTATCCAAAGTTTTAAAAGGAGTTAATTAGTTAATAAATTGGTTTTGTTGTTGTGTGTATAGATCGGCTCATGGGACTGGGTGAATATCAGCAGCATCAACAACCTGGCTGATGTGCATGCTCTGTATGTGGGAGGGGAGCCACTGCAGAAGGAGGCCAGAGAGATCTTTGTGAAGGGCAGCATGGCTGATGTCAGGAACAACTTCCAGGTCAGAGGTCAATGGAGGTCCAACCTCTCGTGTACAATAATGATTGGTTGTTTACAAACCTCCTTGATTTGCTTTTCTTAAAAGGGGAAGTCTGCAGTTTAAACAACAACATGCAGCCTCCCCGCCACCTTTTTAGGAAAACAGCTAGATGCCGCTATGGATGCAAGGACTGACCATCCATGAGATCAAAATTATAGTTTAAACTATTTTGTGAAGCTATACAGTGTTTGTTTACAATTACATTGTTTACAAACAGAGTAAAACAAGATTCGATTTTGGGTTGGACAGTTGAACTAACCTCACGAGGCATTCATGAGTTATATTCTTCAAGAATAAATGGCTCATTCATTTAAAAGTAAAATAATTTATATATCAATCATAGATTAGATTGCCCTTCCTCTCAAAGTAGTTGTCAGGATGGAAATAAGAGGCTTTCAATGAACATACAGTATCAGTCAAAAGTTTGGACATACCTACTCATTCAAGGGTTTTTCTTTATTTTTACTATTGTATACATTGTAGAGTAATAGTGAAGACATGGAACACATGGAATCATGCTGTAACCAAAAAAGTGTTAAACAAATCTAAATATATTTTATATGATGGACTGTCATTTCTCTTTGCTTATTTGAGCTGTTCTTGCCATAATATGGACTTTGTTTTTTTACCAAATAGGGCTATCTTCTGTATACCACCCACACTTGTCACAACACAACTGATTGGCTCAAACGCATTTAAGAAGGAAAGGAATTCCACAAATTAACTTTTACCAAGTCACACCTGTTAATTGAAATGTATTCCAGGTGACTACATCATGAAGCTGTTTGAGTGAATGCCAAGAGTGTGCAAAGCTGTCAAGGCAAAGGGTGGCTGCTATGAAGAATCTAAAATATATTTTGATTTCACACTTTTTTTGGTTACTACATGATTCCATGTGTTATGTCATAGTTTTGATGTCTTCAATATTATTCTACAATGTAGATAATATATATCTTTAAACGAGTATGTGTCCAAACCTTTGACTGGTACTGTATATGCCCAAACCAAATCATTATTCACCCACTGTACTTGAGTCATAACGGAGTCATTTCTTTGCTGCCCCCTGCAGGAGCTGATGCAGTACTGCGCTCTGGACGTCCAGGCCACTCACCAGGTGTTCTGTGAGCAGCTGCCCCTCTTCATGGAGAGGTCAGGCAACCACATTTGCTTAATTAATTTAAAAACTTAATTTAATAATAATAATATAATAATGCCCAAGATGCAAAGCCACAATATGTTTTACTTTTAGGGGCATCTCTAGCTTGATCCCAGATCTGTTTATTGGAGTTGGCAAGATAACACAAACAGATCTAGGACCAAGCAAACCCATCTCCCTCGCCACCTGCCAATCATTGGACAGTAGTCTCTCAACCAATCACTGTCCCTCCTTTGTCTGTACACAGGTGCCCTCATCCCGTAACATTTGCAGGGATGCTGGAAATGGGCGGGTGCTACCTACCTGTCAATCAGAACTGGGGGAGGTACCTGGAAGACTCTCAAGACACGTTTGAGGAGCTGCAGAGAGAGATGAAGAAGAGTCTGATGAGTCTTGCGGATGACGCTTGTCAACTGCTACAGGACGACAGGTGAGGGACCGTAATGCATGTAGTACTTGTTTTATGAATAATGAGGCTTACGTAATAACATTGTAAATACTCTATGGTGTGTGCATATGTACTGGATATGTGTGTGTTTAAGACTATGGTCATATTGGGATTTTGTGTCTGAGAATTTCGGATGGAGCTAATGCCTTTTCAAATGATCCGTCTTTTTATGTATGCAACTTGTCCAAACTTGTTTGGGGAAAAAAAAGAGATGAGTAACACATTTGATGAAGGAAAGCTAACAATGATGTACATCATGCGATTTTTATGTGTTCATCCGTCTGATTGTGGCTGCGGCCTTAAAATAACGGACTGTTTCTTTGTAAGGTATAAGGAGGACGCCTGGCTTTGGGATGTGGAATGGGACGTCCAGGAGTTCAAGCAGAAGAAGGTGACCGTCAGTAAGAGAAAACGCTCAAAGGCTGAGGCTGAGCCTGCACCCAGCACACCATTGAGAGACTGGGATCAGGGTAGGAGCTCACACTATATACCAGGGCCCATATTTAAAAAGGAGTGCTGATCTAGGATCAGATCCCCTGTCCATACAATCTTATGATATAACTGACACAATATAAGCACTCCTACTCTGACTCTTAGTACATATGTGCCTGGAACAGAGATAGACCAAGGGCCTTTCATAAAACTAGTTAAGACTGAATACCAGTACTGCAGGACTATTCTGTCTTGCTAAGTTGTTTTGTGTGCTTATATTGGATCCCATTGGGGTAAAGGTGTCTTGTGGAGCTGTAAAATGATTGACTCTGCTGCTGTGTTGACTTGGATTAAAACTAGCAGGTGACTTAGCAGTGTTGTTGTGCTGTCAGACCCAGGTCCCCCCACTGAGGAGGAGATAGCAGGAACATGCCCAAGTAGGGAGGCTCTGGAGAGGCTGAAGAAGATGGTCAGCAGGCTGCCTAAGAGGAGACAGCACCTGCCTGGACATCCTGGGTGAGCTGGGCTGTACTGGGCCCCCTGTGGAGCTCCATGTAGCTAACTGTTAACTAATATAACACACTAACACCCTGGTACAGATAACTGTGGCTGTGAAATACATCAGGCAACACTCACTAATGTCAATTCTCATTTGAGCTCTTTCTCAATCTTTCCTTGATTCCTCGCATCCTCTCTCCTTGCCTGAAAATGCACTGGAGAAGAAGGTAGGAGGGGAAGGACCTTCTCCTATACAGTGAAAAGGGAGGTGAGAAATCGAGGAAATCCCATTGAGAAACAGCCAGTCTATTCCTCCCTACCTTACCAGGTGGTATCGTAAGTTGTGTGTGAAGATGTCGGAGGAGGAGGTGAGCTGGTCGCCGGGGGCCAGCCTGATCAGTCTGGCTATGCGGGTGACTCCCAAGCTGATGGGGCTGACGTGGGACGGCTTCCCCCTGCACTACACGGAGCAGCACGGCTGGGGCTACCTGGTGCCTGGCCGCAGGGACAACCTGATGGAGCCCCAGGGGGGGGAGGAGGACACCATGGGGCCTGTGTGTCCCCACAGGTAGGTCACAGCACAACACACAGCTCAGTCAGCGGCACCAGAGGAAACCGAGACCAAAGACAAAGGAGGCACAGGGATGAGTCAAGTGAATTTAATTAATTATTTTTTTACCACATCACTGGGTGTACTCTAAGTGCATCCACCAGAAGTAGTGTATGTATAATTACCTCTGTGTTGTGACTCACAGGGCCATAGAAAGTGTGTACAGAGAGTACTGTGAGCAGAAAGGTAAAGAGCAGCCTAGGTGTCTGGACAACGGCCTCTCTGATGACCTCATGCTAACCGACAGCACACTGTGGCAGACGGTAAGACCTTGACACACACACACACAAGATGGGTCTGTCTTCATGACACCTGAATTAGCGTTAAAGCTAAAATCCTCAGTTGCTACATCTATTTTGCACTTAATTATATGTACCCATTGATTCATAAATAATATAACGAGTGGCGCAGCGGCCTAAGGCACTGCATCTCAGTGCTAGAGGCATCACTACAGACCCTGGTTCGATCCCGGGCTGCATCACAACCGGCCGTGATCGGGAGTACCATAGGGGCGGTGCACAATTGGCACAGCGCCGTCCGGGTTAGGGGAGGGTTTGGCCGTGGTAGACCGTCATTGTAAAATAAGAATTTGTTCTTAACTGACTTGCCTAGTTAAATAAAGGTTAAATAAAATAAAATAAATGCGCCATGAGCTTAGTTCAACTGTCATACCCCATCAGAACCCAAAATATACACTTGTTTTGCATGTAAACAAACACTGTAAAGCCTCAAAACATGATAAAACTGTAAAGTTGATATCATGGATGTTCAGTCCTTGAACCCATAGCTCTGTCTATGAATTTGAGAGTGGTTACATTTCTTCAGGCCCATCCTTCAGCTTTTTACCAAAACGTGGGGGGGGGGGTTCGTTCAACTGCTGATTATAGTTTTAATAACTGGAATATATAAATTACAGTTACATGATAACTGTTTAATAAAGAATTACTCACAGATAATGATCTTCATATCAACTAGGAATTCAGTGCAAATAGCAAATATCCTCTCCTGTCAAAGTATAACAGGTGGGTGTCTTTCCTGTGTTAACCTGTAGGTGGAAGAGTTGGGTCGCTTGGAAAGTGTGTCAGAGGAGGAGAACGGTGGCAGGGTGACGAGGAAGAGCAATAAGGTGAACTGTCCCCTCCATAGAGATGGAACGAGGGCACACCTCTCTTTGACATTGATTCTTGTGGCAAGTGTGCCCTCTATACAGCTCTATGTTCCCCTCCTACACATTTCACCTATTATCCTAATGATCTTTAGGATTTTAATGCATTGGGTGACATGGTCTATGTTATGTAACCAGGAAATGCAGGATATTAATTCTCTACCAGGTGAGAGTCACTGTCCCTATCACCATGGAAACGGACCTTACAACGATGTCAACATTCCGGGCTGCTGGTTTTTCAAACTCCCACACAAGGTACATCAACTGATCTATGCGATGCTGACCTAATTTGTGTTGTGCCGAAACAAAATGCTAATCCTCTCATAGGGGCGAATCCTTACTCAAATGGTTCACTTAGTCTTGCATGGGTATATTGTCTGTATCAAGTATTTAATAGAATGATCCTAGAATCTGTGCAGTATCTGTGCACCTGAACACACCCATAAATGCTTAAGAGACTGTTTTGGCTACAGGATGGAAATGACAACAACGTGGGCAGCCCCTTCTCCAAGGACTTCCTGTCCAAGATGGAAGACAGCACCCTGAGAGCGGGGCGGGGGGCCACCAACGCCACCCGGGCTCTGGAGATAAACAAGATGATCTCTTTCTGGAGGAATGCCCAGAAACGCATCAGGTAGGCACCCAGGCTCCACTTCATGTGGACAGTTACATGTAAGAATGACTTAATAAAAAGGAATTAAATGAATTTCTGGAAAAGAATAGTTGAAGACGTACTGCAGTTACATTGCTATTCATCATGGCCAGACACAATGAGAAATAAGAAATGACAATTCTTAGAGGGTTAAATTACAGTTGTGTTATCATGTCTGATGTGTCCTGGCAGCTCTCAGAAGGTGGTGTGGCTGAGGAAAGGGGAGCTCCCTCGCAGTGTCAGCAGGCATGAAGAGTATGATGAGGAGGGGCAGTACGGCGCCATCTTGCCCCAGGTCATCACCGCGGGAACTGTCACCCGCAGGGCTGTGGAGCCAACGTGGCTGACTGCCAGCAACGCTCGGGTAAGAGAATAGAAAGCGAGAGAAAAAGAACTATGGCGGGAGTGTATTGGGCAACACAGCTTTTTTAAGGGAGCCACTGATATAGAGGTTGTATGTGGTGTGTGCAGCGGGATCGAGTGGGCAGTGAGCTGAAGGCCATGGTACAGGTGCCCCCTGGGTACCACCTGGTGGGGGCGGACGTGGACTCCCAGGAGCTCTGGATCGCTGCCGTTCTGGGAGAGGCCCACTTCGGTGGCATGCATGGTGAGGCTTCACCCCTAGCGCTGATACTCTGATTGATGCTGTATTCATTTTGCTATGTGAATGGTCAGAAATGTGAGTTTCTGACAATGTCCATTAAAGATGGAAATCTAATGAACTCATTCCCAGTCAGAATATTTCAGTGTCTGTTTGTATTTTGTCACGGAATTCATATTTTTTACAACATATAGCATGTTTTTAAACAGGGCCCCATATCTATGGACTTGAGGAATCCATTCAGTCATTAACGTGGCCTGTTAATCAGGTATATGTTACTGTGTCCAGGCTGCACAGCGTTCGGCTGGATGACCCTGCAGGGCAAGAAGAGCCAGGGCACTGACTTGCACAGCCGCACGGCTGACACGGTGGGCATCAGCCGCGAACATGCCAAGGTCTTCAACTACGGACGCATCTACGGCGCTGGGCAGCCTTTCGCCGAGCGTCTGCTCATGCAGTTCAACCACCGCCTCAGCCAGCCAGAGGCCGCCAGCAAGGCCCGGCAGATGTATGCCCTCACCAAGGGCCTACGCAGGTACAGGAAGGATAGTGATGGATTGGATTTAAGTAGTGATGACACCCTATTCGCTGTATAGACAACAGAATATGCCATTTCAGATGTAGATCTAGTGATCAAAGCGCTTCAGATTGTGAAGAGGGAGGACTCCCCTCATCTACTACCAATGTGTAGCACCTCGCTGAGGGGTACAGTATGGCTAACATGATGGGAGTTTGGAGCTGTACTGTGAAAATCAAAATCGCCTATCCTTGCTCTTTTGGAGGTTTAAGCTTGGATCTAAGCCCTTTAAATGTATCTATATGTGCACAGAGCAGTAGATAGTAATTATAAGCACAACAAGGGACTCCTTGGATGTTTGGAGGATTAAATTACAGAAAGGATGAGCCACACTGAGCTGTGTTTGTGATGCTAGGTACCATCTGTCTGAGGAGGGTGAGTGGCTGCTGAAGGAGCTGGATGTGGAGGTGGAGAGGGACGAAGATGGGAGCGTCTCCCTGCAGGATCTCCGCCGGATCACAAGACTGGCCTCCCAAAGGTGAGGCAGCAGTGTGGGTGCGTGTGCTCCTAAGCCCATTGGAAGGCCATGTGGAGCCATTGTTTACACCTATCAGGTTCCTTCAGTTCTGCAAATAGTGGCTCGGGATTTTTTTGAACCTAGCACTAATGTCAGCATTGTATGAACTGAAGTTCTTCACTACATCTGACCCCCCGACCTCCAGATGCTGCTGTAGATCTGGCTAGGGACACACTTACTTTCTATCTCATTCTCTCCTGATTGGCCGTGCAGTTCTCGGAGGAGGAAGTGGGAGGTGGCAGGCCAGCGTCTGTGGGCTGGTGGTACGGAGTCAGAGATGTTCAACAAGCTGGAGAGCATCGCCCTCTCAGCCCAACCAGCCACCCCTGTCCTGGGCTGCAGGATTAGCAGAGCCCTGGAGCCTCAGGCTGTCAAGGACGAGGTCAGGAGATACCAGGAGAAACACACAATCATAAGAACACACTCACTCACAATCATAAGAACAGAATCAAACACACATTTTAAATTAAGAGATTTAATGTGTGTGTCAGTTCATCACCAGCAGGGTGAACTGGGTGGTGCAGAGCTCGGCGGTGGACTACCTCCACCTGATGCTGGTGGCCATGCGCTGGCTGATGGAGGAGCACGACATCGACGGACGCTTCTGCGTCAGCATCCACGACGAGGTACGCTACCTGGTCCGCAGCGAAGACCGCTACCGGGCAGCACTGGCCCTGCAGATCACCAACCTTCTCACAAGGTCAGTAGTACTGCCCTGACTCATACACACCTGCTGATGACTTGACACATCTCCCCTTGCAAAATACTTTCTGATTCTTTCAGGATAATATACAAAAATTGAAAGTATTATGTAATTGTTATTCATAGCCTGTGAGTTACTTGTTTTACATAAACAGCTTATTGAACAGACTTGAGACATTGTGTTCCTTCATACTTTTCAGGTGTATGTTTACCCATGCACTGGGTATGCAGGACCTGCCCCAGTCAGTGGCCTTTTTCAGTGCCGTGGACATTGACCGCTGTCTGAGGAAGGAGGTGACCATGGACTGTGTGACTCCCTCCAACCCCACAGGGCTGGAGCGCAAATACGGCCTCCCACAGGGTGAATATATCATCACTGTACATCATTCTTTAAACTGCTGCTCTTAAAACCTGTGCTTCATACATAGAGCCCCAGAATGTCTTCAGATTGTAGTGTGCATGTGTTGCAACCTTATTTCTAGACCTTTTTTTATAAAAAATAATTTTAGAAACATTATATCATTTAGAAACATGTTTTAAATAGTTACATGTTCACAGTAAATTAATAAGCAGAAATGTTTGCATGCTCTCAGTATGCTAAGTGAAAGTTTTAAACAAATGATCAGATAATACAAAACATCTTCAACCTCTTGTATCTTTCTCTGTACAGCATGTACCTAGAATAACCACACATTGAATCTCCACAGGTGAGGCTCTGGACATATACCAAATCATAGACATCACCAAAGGCTCTCTGGGGAAAGGGAGATAACAGGGTGAATAGACCAGTCCTCTGTGTAGCTCGTGCAGACATGGGCATCATGGGATAAAGGTCCTCCAGGGCTGCCCCAACCCAGGCACTGAGTCAAACCAATGACGTCAATGGGAACTGCAGGGTCACGTTCATAAGGCACCAAACAGAAGAAAACAGTCAGCAGCGGAGTTGTACTATCTAGAGTTGTCCCATTTTTTTTTTTTAAGGGCTCATTTGTTTTTGGCTGCTATTATTTTGCTACAGTTAGCCCAAATGAACACAACCCATTTCAGTGGATCATCTGAATTAATGGGGGCAGCTCCAGACTGGTTGAGAGAGGAGTCTATTGAGCGGTTTAGAGGGGAAAATATGATTGTTTTCCATCACTGCTTCCTCTTGGGCTCCTGGCTCTGCTCTGGCTCCTGAGAGGCTGTGGTCTAAAGAAGGAAAAGATCCAAAGCAGCACTTATCCTCTTCAACACGCAATTGGATATGTGGTGTCAGACACTGATACTTTAGCTCAGACCATTGGGTCTGGGGAGAAATAGGAGAACCAAAAGAAAAATGTATCCATGGAGTTATAACTTAGAAATGTGATGTGTGCTATTGAACAGGACGATGTGAGGAATGCGGGCGTATGGGCAGGTCTAATAAAGCATAAGTAAATTTGCTGTGACAGGTCATGATGGAGCTGAGTGAATAGGAGACTAAACCAATGTTTTGGATAGCTGTCATATGTGTGTCAGTGTTATGGTTGATGCTCACCTGCTGACTTGTCCTGCTCCTGCAGCGCTGCCTCCAGTTGATGAGGAAATCTCTCAGCTTCATGTACTGAATAAGATTCACCTACGCAACACACAGACACCCGTTTTATCTTGTAGTTACAATGATGCAGTGTATGTTTAGTTTGGGAGATGTTCTTTTACTGAAATGTCCCACAAGGCTCTATCTTCTATTGTGTGTCCTTATCTTGCTTTATGTTTGGTTACAAGTAGACACTTACATTAAATTTGAGACAATCTCCCATCCCAAAGCACTCCCATACATAACTTTGATTTCTTGGAGAGGTTGATGAGGTATTTCTCATACTGCTCTATACTGTAGATCAGGTTGGGAATGGCCTTGGTCTCACACAGGAGTTTTGACCTTGAGAATGGGAGAACAGTACACGTGGTTTTAGTTAGACCAAGGCTCAACATATCAGTTGAAGTGGGTGGGCATTACTTTGTAACTGTAAATAAAATGTGTGTAACAGAAACTCCGTACAGACGCTGTAGTGGTGGCCTCCCCCCTCCTTTATCTTCTTCTTGTCATCTGCACCTCCTCCAGCCAACTCAACACTGCAGGAAAACACATGTCAAAGGACACAACAACATGAAAGGGTCTCTTAACGAGAGGACAGTGTCAACAAGAAAAGTTGTATTCGCTAGAGGCCCTATGGCCAGATCTACTAAGCATTTGCTGAAAAACAGTGCAAACACTTAGTTAATCTGCCCATAGTGTCATAGGTCGAGGGTTTAGGAACAAACAATGCCACCTGTTGGCAGACAATGGCTGCATAGATTACGTCAACATGAGGCTGTACCTACACATAGGTGATGTCAGAGTAGCACTGTAGAGGCTGTTGAGAGCCTTTGTGGGGGGAAACTCATTCTGATTGCCTGACTCCCCACTGAGTAGGACCTTTAAATAGGCGTAGGTTATAACGGATGGCTGTGGGCCAGTGGCGCAATGGATAACGCGTCTGACTACGGATCAGAAGATTCTAGGTTCGACTCCTGGCTGGCTCGAATTTTTCCATCCATCCAATTTTTCCATCCACAACTTTTATCATGCAACACGTGCGTATATATATATATATATATATATATATATAGAGAGAGAATTTTTCCATCCATGTTGGTTAATTTAATTTAGACATAAGTTATATCGCACGTGTTGCATGATAAAACACACACACACACACATATACATATACATATATATATATACATACATACATACATACATACATACATACATACATACATACATACATACATACATACATATATATACATACATATATATATATATATATATATATACATTGAGAAGTCCCGTATGTAATGCGGCATTCGTAATTAAGTGGACATTTACGACCATTGCTTCAGAGGACTCTAGATCAGGGATCATCAACTAGATTCAGCCTTGGGACGGTTTTTTTCTTGAGCGGATGGTCAGGGCCCGGAACATAATTACAAATAATTTGTAGACTGAAAATTGACAACAAGTAGCTCAAGTAGCTCAAACAGATATAACATTAGACTAAAAACATAATAATTTAAACCTTGCTGACGTTTGTATACGATCACATACAGACCATTCGGAAAGTATTCATACCTCTTCCCTTTGTCCACATTTTGTTAGGTTACAGCCTTATTCTAAAATGTATTCAAATATGTTTTTATTTCTCATCAATCTACACACAATACCCCATAAAGACAAAGCGAAAACATGTTTTTAGAAATGTTTGCAAATGTATTAAAAAACAAACAGAAATACCTTATTTACAGAAGTATTCAGACCCTTTGCTATGAGACTCGAAATTGAGCTCAGGTGCATCCTGCAAACCCCGCCCTCCCATGAGGCAAGATTAGTGACGACACTAGAATTTGGGGCGGCATTTTGACAATTGACTGCCGCCCTCCGGCGCCCCTGATCGACTACTACACCGCCCGCGGCATTCCAGCCACCAGCTCATAACGTTGTGGCATTTCCCGCCCCCACCCCCACCCCATTTCCGCTTCTCTCGAAATTCACTCCCACTATCCTTGGTAGCGATGGTGATGGGTGTGTTTATATGGGATTATCCAATTTGTGAAACATTCATAAAAGTGAATCTGCCAGTTAAATTATTGTGTTTTTCTTTTATGTTTGTGTGTGAGGAAGATGATTAATGATTAAGGCAGTAGCCTAACCTAGCCTGTTAACGTTAGCTAGCTACTACTAGTGAATATCATTTTAGCTATAAGTAATCTTTAGAGATTTGAAACAATTTGCTACCATGTCTAAGAGAAAAAAAACTATCAGAAAGCGAATATATATATTTTTTTAACTACGACAAAAGAGGCACAATCTCTAAACCAAAGACATTCGCTGGTGAAATTTCTCAGCGTGCAGCAATTTCCATCAGCCGGTGTGGGGAATTACAAGCATACGAGGACAGGGTTGGAATAAGGGACTGGAAGAATCTGTGCCACCTCTTCAGCTCGCATGAGAAGTCGCATGACCCCCTAAATCGTTTCCAGAGATTGAATGACCTGGAGATCGGTCTGGTGTCCAAGCAAACTCAAATTATTTGATTTCAGGACCATGGACAGCTACCCGAGAGAAAACATCTCTGACTGCAATGCAGCACCACATCAAGGAAAAGATGCCACTCTAGGTGTTGACGAAATAAATAAATTCGATATGTACATTAACGAAATTCGTGAAGGTAGGGTAATTAGCATAAAGCTTAATTTACACTGCTCCAGCAAAACGAGGCCCACCATGCATTTATGAGAGCACTTGTTTACGAAGCTCAAATGATCTTACTCTGTTTTACAGTGTACATTAATTTTAAAATATATGTTAAATATGTTATATAAAAGTGTTATTTTTATTATAATTGTAACAATTATGTGGTCGTGCCATGTGTGATAACAGGTGTGATATTATTAATAAGAAACTCGTTTTCCTACTATAGGTAGTAGGTTGCATAGTGATAGCAACAGTGGAACTCTCCCATGCAGGGGTTAATTAAAGTAAAATTCCTTTCTGCCTGGTAAGGGACCTCCTATATGTGCACGTGTGCACCAACATTTTTTATGGGCATAAACATATAATTGGAGCATATTTCTTCATCTTGGTAAGTGGTAAGCCTACCTGTTTGACAGACACAATTATCTTATCCATAGATTTCGGTATAGCCAAATACTCCAGTACGGTCACATGCACTGATTAAATACCTCCGTGTTTGGGAAGGGCTTGGTGTGTTTGACTAAAACCAGGGCTTGAATTGAGTGAGGGTACAACATACCCTTTGTTAAAGAAAAAGGCAAAAAGGATATCTATTGTTTGCTTTATATTTTTAAATAAATACATAAAACGTATCCATAAATCGGCGAGTTAATGGCGCCATCATTCTTAAATGGAAGAAGTTTGGAACCACCAAGGCTCTTTCCAGAGCTGGCCAACTTGCAAAACTGTGCAATCGGGGGAGAAGGGCCTTCGTCAGGGAGGTGAGCAAGAACCCTATGGCCACTTTGACAAAGCTCCACAGTTTGTCTGTGGAGATGGGAGAACCTTCCAGGAGGACAACCAGCTCTGCAGCACTCCACCAATCATGCCTTTATGGTAGAATGGCCAGACGCAAGCCACTCCTCACCAAAAGGCACCTAAAGCACTCTCAGACCATGACAAACAAGATTCTCTGGTCTGATAACACCAAGATTGAACTCTTTGGCCTGAATGCCAAGCGTCATGTTTGGAGGAATCCTGGCACCATCCCTACGGTGAAGCATGGTGATGGCAGCATTTTCTTCAGCAACAAGGACTGGGTGACTAGACAGGATCGAGGGATAGGTGAACGGAGCAAAGTACAGAGATGGGGTATTGTGTGTAGATTGATGAGGATTATCATTTTTTGAAATACATTTACATTTAAGTCATTTAGCAGACGCTCTTATCCAGAGCGACTTACAAATTGGTGAATTCACCTTATGACATCAGTGGAACAGCCACTTTACAATAGTGCATCTAAATCATTTAAGGGGGGGGGGTGAGAAGGATTACTTTATCCTATCCTAGGTATTCCTTGAAGAATACATTTTAGAATAAGGCTGTCACATAACAAAATGTGGAAAAGTCAAGAGGTCTGAATACTTTCTGAAAGCACTGGTTATCTTTCTTATTGTGCGTGGGAATTCTTTATGGGGGGAATAAAATCACCCATGGGCTGCCAGTTGTGAAACTCTGTTCTAGATGGATAAAACCTGTTTTGACATGGACATCACCTTTCTTCTTCTTTAATGTCCATGGGCATTGCCATTGAGGGCTTCACCATTTTAAAGTAATCAACTGGGTGGGACTTCCTATGGGTGAAGGCAGGATCACATGATTCCAGCCGGGTAATCAGAAGGGATCAGCCAATGAATTATACTCGCGAGCAAATATTCCATAACTGTAGATGGCTGTCATTTGCCATCCTTGGCTTTATACCTGTTCAAACAACACACTCTAGATGGCAGTATGCTCCCATTCAGGTTGTTTGCCAACTCATAGAAGTAGTGGAAGGGCAAAAAATGTACTACTTCAAAATGGAGATGCCTTAATGGCGCTGCCTGTGCACTCACAGATGCTATAAAGGGACATGTATAAATAATATATATATCTCATTCTCTATGTTTACCACATGACTGGGAAATATCTATTTGAACGGCCCTCCAACTGGTAATTACTAGTGGGAAACTTGTCTTTCATCCCTGAGCTCCAAGTGGGAGGTGGGAATTTACCAGTCATAAATACCAGTTGGATGCATTCACGTGATATGAACTTGTTGAGAAACGCCTAATCGACTAATGGACAACAAACTGTGTAAACCATCAACTAAAAGTGCAGCTATCAGGCCTGTACACCAATTATAGTGTTCAAAAACCATATGAATAGACTACATTTTTTAAATTAAGATTTGTAATTGCATTTAATTGCCGAAAATGCTGTTATCAAGGTAATTTCATTAGTAGATTAAGTCAGAGGTCACCATGTAGGAGACGTCGGAGCTCAAGAATGGTAAACACCTTTCCCACTAGTTAGGCCTGGTCCTGGAAGTTCTTCCGCCCTACGCAAGACAAAAAACTGCTGCCCCTTCCTATCCCTGCTAATGCTAAACTATGTACAGCAGGGGTTGGCAATAGTTTTGGCCTTGGGACAATTTTCAACACATCTGGTTAGTAAGCTATGTAATCAGTTCAATATCAATAACATAGCCTAATATTTTCAATCTGATTATATTGATAAAATCACCAATGTTTCTATTAAATTCTTTTTTATATTTCTGTGTGTGTTGATTGGGGAAAAATAGCTTGCAATCAAATGAAAATGTCAGGCTGAAACAGTCTCAAAAGACAGATGGATAATGAAAATAGAAGTTTCAGGGAAGAATGGACAGAGAAATTAGCATTCTTACCATATTTCTCCAATGTCAAACTAGAGTGTCTTGTTTGCAACAAAGAAGAGCCCCCTAAGCAAGCTGGTCCTAGGGCTCTGTCCACAAACACAAACAGACCCCACAGAGCCTCAGGATATCAACACAATTAGACCCAACCAAATCATGAGAAAACAAAAAGATAATTACTTGACACATTGGAAAGAATTTACAGAAAAAAGACCAAACTGGAATACTATTGTCATGGCTCCGTGTGGGTTCAATCCCTTTTGTAGTGAAGTGAACCCAAGTGGCATTCACAAGAGGTGAATGGCGACACCTCTCCTAACTCTCCCTACACCGCCATGCAGTTCTGGTGGTAACATAAATCATTCAGTAAACCAAAGGATATGCTGTCTTTTTATCGATGTGATCTAAATACACTTACAAAGTCACAAATATAGGCTATATTCTATTTAAACATACTCTTAGATAAGGTCAAATGATTTGTTATCCTTAATTTATGATTATTCTTTAAAGACCTATATTGTCACTATATCTGTCAAACAACAAAATAACATCGTACTGCAACTGTGGAATTGTAATGGTCATAATGCCATTTCCCTTTTTTTAAATGGACTGCCAGTGTGAGGATTGGAACATCCACTGTTTACAGCTTTCATTTCTCGGGCGGAACTTGGGCGTCTTGGAGACAGAAGTAAATATAATTGAGAAACGTCATGAACACAGACTGAATGGGTCTACAGCCATTACATCTGTAGAACACTGGAACAAGTCTGGAATACTAGAGCTAAGGTGGCCGACAGTTTTGCCATCGATTGGATAATGGAGGACATCGGCCACAAGCTTGACCCAAGACAGTTTGGATGCAAAAAGGGCAGGTCGACGACAGATGTCTTGGTCAGCCTCCTATACATTATGTAAAATCCACTGATGCAAGTAAGACAATTATATATGCACTATAGTAACAGCAGATTTTGCTTAAGCCTTCAACAAAATGTATAATACAGTGGTAACAAAGTGTCTGATTCAGCTCGGAGTCAGAGCCCGTTCTCCCCTGGACTGTGGCTTCTTCTCCAAAAGGAAGCAGAGAGTGAGGTAATAAGGCACCCTTTCACCATGGCAACATCTGACCTGTGGAGTGACTCAAGGTCCACTTCTTGGACCCCTTATCTTCCTGGCCCTCATTCACAGCGCACTTCAGAAGTTCGCTCATAGGTGGAAATATATTGATGACATGAACATTGCAGAGTGCATTAGAGTGGGGAAGCTTTCCAGCCTTCAACATGGTCTAGAAAGGTTGCGCTCCTAGGTAGATGAGCACTCCACGCAGCTCAACCCAAACAAGTGCAAAGCAATGCATGTTTGCTTTACAAACAACCCACCCCCTTTGGAACCCTAGTAACTAAATGGGACGCTCTGCAAACATCTGATATTAAACTTCTGGGATCCAGGATGACGTGAGATGGACCAACAAATGGAAAAGGGTAACCAGAAACTCTTTGTGATTCTCTGTGGCTCAGTTGGTAGAACATGCCCATGGGGAACATGGGTTCCATTCCCAAACCCAGCCTAGTCACCATTTACACCACCAACTTTGGGCCTGTACTAGAACAAAGTTCCCCTGCATGGCACTACTATCTCACCTCAAACATGACTGGACAATTGGAGTGAATAAAGACACAAGCGTGCTGGAATATCCTCACTTCTACCTCTAATCAGCAATCATAGGATTCATTCATGCTCCTTAGATGCCAGGTTAGGGTTACACACTATTTTTCTGTCATGGTTTATGGACCGCCTGAAGTAACCTAGGCCACCCCCTAGCCACCCCATGTATAAAACTCTAGTTCTGCCACTGCCCTCATATTCTCCCCGTTGTCATACCCCTGCCCTCTCACGTTGGCAATGCCATGTTCCTGTAGTTTTGAGATGAGCAACTCGGTGATGTCCACCCCTGTTGCATCAAGCAGTTCACTAAATTCCAGGAAGTGCTCTCTCCTGCTCACTGGCCCATCATTCTCAGTTTAAACAAAACGCACCACCATGGTCCTCTGCTCTGTTTTTCTCGTCTGGTGTGCAGTCCAAAATTATAGAAACATATGTGGCTGCTCTTAGCTCACTGCAAACTGTCTGCTGGATATCAGTCTGCTGCCAGCATGGCAATGATTTCGTTCTGGATTATTTTACTGATGTAGTGCTCATGTGTTTCTTTGGAGTACACTCTCCTTACATGCTCCTTCATGATTCCTTCAAAGGTACCCAGGTTTTCCACAAACGTAATTATTATTATTATACATTTTGTAATTTACCTTTATTTAACTAGGCAAGTCAGTTAAGAGCAAAGCCGTATTTACAATGACGGCCTACCTCGGCCAAACCCGGACGACGCTGGTCCAATTGCGCGCCGCACTATGGGAACTTCAGAAAGCTCCTATTATTTGGCTCGTTCAGCCTGTCGGTGGCCCTACACGGAGCAATGTTCTGGTTGGCCATTACGAGTATTAGAGCAATGAGCCTCTGCAGCACCTGCTGCCAGTGGAGCGTCTCTTCGGGCATCGGTAGCTGTCCATGGTCCTGAAATCAAAGCATCTGCGTTTGCTTGGACACCAGCCCGATCTCCAGCTCCTTCCACCTCTGGAAACTATCATGCAATTTCTCATGGGAGCTGAGGAGGTGACACAGATTATTCCAGTCCCTGGTTCCATCCCTGTCCAGCGCAGGTTTGCACGTGTGTGAAAAAAGTTTGCAGCAAAAACAGAAGATTGCATCGTTTTGCTTGGAATAGACGAGCTATGGTCTCTCCACCCTCTCTCTGTTCGCCATGCTCCTATTGTAGTTGGCCGCCTCATCTCTTGGGAAATTCCCCTCCTTATGTTGATATGGCCAACCGGCACTAACATATCCCGTAAAGATCCATTCATATCTTATGGTCACTCACCGGGATCTTTTATATTTTTGTCTGGGATTTGGATTTAGCAGCAGCACAACTGTTATCGGGGACGTGGAGCAACGAATCTGAGTCCGGGTCCCAGATAGTAGCGTTTCCGGCTCCGCTGGCATTGTTTGGAAGTTTGGCTAGGCCTGGTGCGGCCACCTGTTCTTGTGCCCCCAGAGAGCTGTCATCATCGGTGGAAGTGGATGGCTGTACTCCTCCGGTTTACCCTCTTCGCTGCTAGAACCAGCGAACGGGGGCTCGTCAGTCTCTGCAATTGAATGGCCTGTTCTCGGAGACTTGTTGTTCTCCACACCGGTTGATGGCCCTTACTGCATGCTGAGACATTTCCTCCGCGAATCTCTTTGGCTTAGAGATTATGCCTCTTTTCTCATTTGTTTTTTATATTCGCTTCCTGATAGTTTATGTCTCTTAGACATGGTAGCAAATTTGGTTGCAAATCAATTCAATTTCAATTTAAAAAAATTAACTGTAAACATTACACTTCCAAAAGTTCCAAAAGAATTAAGACATTTCAAATGTCATATTATGAAAATATACAGTGTTGTAATGATGTGCAAATAGTTAAAGGACAAAATGCATAATAAATAAACATAAACACAAGTTTAATTTACAATGGTGTTTGTTCTTCACTGGTTGCCTTTTTCTTGAGGAAACAGGTCACAAATCTTGCTGCTGTGATTACACACCGTGGTATTTCACCCAATAGATAAGGGAGTTTATCAAAATTGGATTTGTTTTCTAATTCTTTCTGGGACTGTGTAATCTGAGGGAAATATGTGTCTCTAATATAAAAATGGTAGGAGGTTAGGAAGTACAGCTCAGTTTCCATCTCATTTTGTGGGAAGTGTGCACAAGGCCTTTTCTTCTCTTGAAAGCCAGGTCTGCCTTCGGAGGCCTTTCCCAATAGCAAGGCTATGCTCACTGAGTCTCTACATAGTCAAAGATTTCCTCTCCCACTGTGTACTCTCTGTTTAGGGCCAAATAGTATTCTAGTTTGGTCTTTTTTCTGTAAATTCTTTCCAATGTGTCAAGTAATTATCTTTTTGTTTTCTCATGATTTGGTTAGGTCTAATTGTGTTGATGTCCTGAGGCTCTGTGGGGTCTGTTTGTGTTTGTGGACAGAGCCCTAGGACCAGCTTGTTTAGGGGGCTCTTCTCCAGGTTTATTTCACTGTAGGTGATGGCTTTGTTATGGAAGGTTTGGGAATTGCTTCCTTTTAGGTGGTTGTAGAAATTAACAGCTCTTTTCTGGATTTTGATCATTAGCTTGTGTCGGCCTAATTCGGTATTATTTTGTGTTTTACGTTGTACGCAGAGGATATTTTTGCAGAATACTGTATGCAGAGTTTCAGTTTGGTGTTTGTCCCATTTTGTGAATTCTTGGTTGGTGAGCAGACAACAGGGGCAATGGGTTCTGTAACTGATTAAAGTATTTTTAACCAGATCCTAATTGGTATGTCGAATTGTATGTTCCTTTTGATGATATAGAAGGCCCCTCTTGCCTTTTCTCTCAGATCATTCACAGCTTTGTGGAAGTTACCTGTGGCGCTGATGTTTAGGCCAAAGTATGTATAGTTTTTTGTGTGCTCTAGGGCAAGTGTCTAGATGAAATTTGTATTCATGGTCCTGGGAACTGGACCTTTTTTGGAACACCATTATTTATGTCTTACTGAGATTTAGTGTCAGGACTCAGGTCTGACAGAATCTGTGCAGAAGATGTAGGTGCTGTTGTAGGCCCTCCTTGATTGGGGACAGAAGCACCATATCATCAGCAAACAGACATTTGATTTCAGATTCTAGTAGGGTGAGGCCGGGTGCTGCAGTCTGTTCTAGTGCCCTCGCCAATTAGTTGATAGGGTGGGGCTTAAGCTGCATCCCTTTCTCACCCCCCGGCCCTGTGGAAAGAAATGTATGTGTTTTTTGCCCATTTTAACAGCACACTTGTTGTTTGTGTACATGGATTTTATAATGTTGTTTGTTTTTCTCTCAACACCACTTTCCATCAATTTGTATAGCAGGCCCTTGTGCCAAATTGAGTCAAAAGCTTTTTTGAAATCAACAAAGCATGAGAAGACTTTGCCTTTGTTTTGGTTTGTTTGTTTGTCATTTAAAGTGTGCAGGGTGAATACATGGTCTGTTGTACTGTAATTTGGTAAAAAGCCAATTTGACATTTGCTCAGTACATTGTTTTCGCTGAGGAAATGTACGAGTCTGCGGTTAATGATAATGCAGAGGACGCATATCCCACAGTAGTTATTGGGGTCAAATTTGTTTCCACTTTTGTGGTTTGGGGTGATCAGTCCTTGGTTCCAAATATTGAGGAAGATGCCAGAACTGAGGATGATGTTAAAGAGTTTGAGTATAGCCAATTTGGAATTTGTGGTCTGTATATTTTATCATTTCATTCTCTATAGATTACTTTTAGCTGAAATAATTTTCACTGGTAGCTAGCTAACGTTAACAGGCTAGGTTAGGCTACCTCCTTAATAACTAATCGTCTCCCTCACACAAACAATTAAAAACAATACAATAGTTTAATTGGCAGATTCATTTTGATCAATGTTTCACAATTGGATAATCCCAAAAACACACACACATATCACCATCGCTACCAAGGATAGTAGGAGTGAACTTCGGAGAAGCAGGAATGGGAAGGGGGTGGGAACTGCATCAATTGCAATGAGCTGCCGGCAATGTAGTAGCCGATTAGGGGTGCTGGAGGAACCAATTGCCAAAATGACTCACAAAATTCAAGTGTGAATGTTGCCTAATGGGAGGACCGGCCTTTCCACTAGTAATTACCAGTTATAGGGCCAATCAAATTGAGTATAATTCATTGGCTGATCCCTCCTGATATCCCGAATGGTATGATGTGATCCTTCCTTCAGCGATAGGAGTCCCACCCAGTTGACTACTTTAAAATAGTGGATGCCCTCAATGACAATGTCCATGCCAAAACAGGTTTTTATCCATCTAGAGTAAGGACTACTGTCACCAGGAAATGTCCCCCCATCGCAGGATCTTTCTGAACCTGTGTTGGGACCTGATTGGAACAGAAAAGCAGGCTGATTTAGTTGAATTAAAATGTTATGGATAGTTTGTATGAATTCTTTTTTCTATATATATTATTATAATTTAACAATTTTACCCCGCATTTCTTCCCTTTGGCATCTTTATTAACAACCTGTACAGTAGATGGCGGAATGCACCTATAATTGTTGCAAACGCCATTATACCAAAGACGAAGAAGAACACGTTGACTTTGTGTCACGTGTTTCCGCCCAGGCTCGCTTGGACAGGGAGATTGTCGATACTGCAGTTGTTGTGGTGCAGTAATGTCAAAGATTTGTATAACTAAACATTCTGTTGTAATGTTATCCCTTTGGTGACTACTGCGGATGGCTGTGTGTGCCAGGCTCTGCGGAGTGGGTCAGTCTCGGAGGTGCAGGCAGCGTCAGCGGCATAATCAACAGGATCAGGGAAGCGACTCCGATATGGACGAGGAGGAAGGGGAGCGGATTGTGGGTGAGACACAATCCGTCACCGGCGGCCCGGAAAACTCTGCTGCGGCAGGGCCGAGTGTGGCCCATGAAGCCGCTGCTGACAGTGCAAGCACCGTACCACCGAACCCGCAGTCCCTGTTGGATCTGCCCCCAGAGATTTTAGTGGAAGTATTCTCATCTCTCCCAGGCACGGAGTTACCAAACCTGGCCCTCGTCTGCAAGAAATTCAGGCAAATTCTCAACACGGAAACCATCTGGAGAAGGCGATGCACGGAGGGTAAATAATAGTGATCGCTCATTGTCATTTCACATAGAATAATCATTAATTCGCTGCTATTATGTCCTATGCGAAATGTGACGTTTTATCATACGGGAATTAATTTACAGTATTTGGTCCACAGGTTAGTCTATAGCATGGTTTCCCATCCTTGTTTCCCCATGGCCCTTTTTCACATTTGATGTATTTTTTATTTATTGAGATTGCCTATATTAAATACACCACCAACTTGATTTTGTTTTAATTTGAAGGACCAAGGATTTAAAAAGAAATGTAAGCTCATTTTCTGCAATTCTGAAAAAGCTGACATTTGGAATTATGTTCAAATGTTCAAACTGTGGGTAATAGCTATTTGACTTTTAATTTTAGGACCCCTTTAGGTGTGTGTGTGTGTGTGTGTGTGTATACAGTGGGGCAAAAAAGTATTTAGTCAGCCACCAATTGTGCAAGTTCTCCCACTTAAAAAGATGAGGCCTGTAATTTTCATCATAGGTACAATTCAACTATGACAGACAAAATGAGAAAAAAAAAAATCCAGAAAATCACATTGTAGGATTTTTAATGAATTTATTTGCAAATTATGGTGGAATATAAGTATTTGGTCAATAACAAAAGTTTATCTCAATACTTTGTTATATACTCTTTGTTGGCAATGACAGAGGTCAAACGTTTTCTGTAAGTCTTCACAGGGTTTTCACACTTGCTGGTATTTTGGACCATTCCTCCGTGCAGATCTCCTCTAAAGCAGTGATGTTTTGGGGCTGTTGCTGGGCAACACGGACTCTCAACTCCCTCCAAATATTTTCTATGGGGTTGAGATCTGGAGACTGGCAAGGCCACTCCAGGACCTTGAAATGCTTCTTACGAAGCCACTCATTTGTTGCCCGGGCGGTGTGCTTGGGATCATTGTCATGCTGAAACACCCAGCCACGTTTCATCTTCAATGCCCTTGCTGATGGAAGTAGGTTTTCACTCAAAATCTCATGATACGTGGCCCCATTCATTCTTTCCTTTACACGGATCAGTCGTCCTGGTCCCTTTTTACCAAAAAGTTCTATTTTGGTTTCATCTGACCATATGACATTCTCCCAATCTTCTTCTGGATCATCCAAATGCTCTCTAGCAAACTTCAGACATGTACTGGCTTAAGCAGGGGGACACGCCTGGCACTGCAGGATTTGAGTCCCTGGCGGCATAGTGTGTCACTGATGGTAGGCTTTGTTACTTTGGTCCCAGCTCTCTGCAGGTCGTTCACTAGGTCCCCCCGTGTGGTTCTGGGATTTTTGCTCACCGTTCTTGTGATAATTTTGACCCCACGGGGTGAGATCTTGCGTGGAGCCCCAGATCGAGGGAGATTATCAGTGGTCTTGTATGTCTTCCATTTCCTAATAATTGCTCCCACAGTTGATTTCTTTATACCAAGCTGCTTACCTATTGCAGATTCAGTCTTCCCAGCCTGGTGCAGGTCTACAATTTTGTTTCTGGTGTCCTTTGACAGCTCTTTGGTCTTGGTCATAGTGGAGTTTGGAGTGTGACTGTTTGAGGTTGTGGACAGGTGTCTTTTATACTGATAACAAGTTCAAACAGGTGCCATTAATACAGGTAACAAGTGGAGGACAGAGGAGTCTCTTAAAGAATAAGTTGTGAGAGCCAGAAATCTTGCTTGTTTGTAGGTGACCAAATACTTATTTTCCTCCACCATTTGCAAATAAATTCATAAAAAATCATACAATGTGATTTTCTGGATTTTGTTTCTCATTTTGTCTGTCATAGTTGAAGTGTACCTATGATGCAAATTACAGGCCTCTCTCATCTTTTTAAGTGGGAGAACTTGCACAATTGGTGGCTGACTAAATACTTTTTTGCCCCACTGTATGTAAACTTCTGACCCACTGGGAGTGTGGTGAAATAAACAAATTCTGAAATAGATAATTCTCTCTACTATTATTCTGACATTTCACATTCAAATTAAGTGGTGATCTAACTGACCTAAGACAGGGAATTTTTACTAGGATTAAATATCTGGAATTGTTAAAAACTGACTTTAAATATATTTGGCTAAGGTATATGTAAACTTCCGACTTCAACTGGAGGTATGCATGTCATCTTTGTCATCGGTTTTTCACAACGGCGTTAAACTAGACATCGGGCCGACACCGATGTTTGCATTTTTAGCTTAATATCATCTGATTCCGATATGAATTCCAATCAAGTTGTAGAAACCCCCCAAGGATGATCAATGGAAACAGGATAAACCTGAGCTCAATTTCAAGTCTCATAGCAAAGGGTCTAAATACTTATGTAAATATTTCTGTTTTTAATTTTTAATATATTTGCAAAGATTTTTAAACCTGTTTTCACTTTGTCATTATGGGTTATTGTGTGTAGATTGATGAGGAAAACAATTTAATCCATTTTAGAATAAGGCTGCATGGGCTACTTTCTGTCTATAACCTTGGAATTAAATAAGATAAAAATGAAATGGAAAGGTTTTATCAAACTGAAAACAAGTAAATCAAGTCTGAAATCTAACTGAAATTCAAATAAAAGTACATTACAACTTTTAAGAACCTTGTAGTTCACCAATGCACGTTTGCATGAGTCGTTTCTCAGTGAAAGCCATAGTTCTTGTGGGTACAAGACGCACCAGCCTGATATTGGCTCTGCCATTGGGACATCTGCCAAGTGGAGCAGTAGTGTCCACTGGCATTTTTTCATTTGAGAGCAATGTGCATTCTAGTAGCTAAGTCATCATGTAAACATGGTGAGCAAGGCAGGTATGATATGTTCACTGTAGATCCGCAGACCAGGGGTCCGAGCCTTGAGGTCTGGAATACTGCTGGTTTTCTGTTCTACCTGATGTCTTACACCCACCTGGTGTCCCAGGTCCAAATCAGTCCTTGGTTAGAGGGGAATAATGAAAATCAGCAGTGGAACTGGTTGAGGTCCAGATTTTTAATTTGCCTGGTATACAATGATTTGGATTTCTTCCTTTATTCATAGTATCCAGTCTGTTATTGGGTTAGCGTCGCTTTGGAATTTGGGATGTGCAAATTTCTCATATAAGCCTAGGCGGCCAGATCTGAATGTGCTTTTATTGTCATGCCATCATGTATCATGCTTTTATTGTCATGCCAACTCCTGTATTTTGTTGTCATGCAGGTGGAGTTTGCTAAAGCACACATAGCTTTGATGACTAGGCTACTGTCACAATCTGCCTTGGCCTTCATTGTCACATGCCTGTCTGTCGGTCTCTGTCTCTCTCCCAAAGAGTTTGGAATGAGGGAGGACCTGCGCAAGATGGAGGTGGTGGGTGTGTCCAGTCGGGAGCTCTATGCCAAACGTGAGTCTCTCTCTTTCTGAAAATATCAAACATTTATTATCAGGACCAAGAGTTTTTCCGGACCTGATCAGGAAAAACTCTGGGCCATAGACAACAATGGGCATCTTTACATTGGCTAATTGATCCAAGTCACACTAGTATCACTTGTGCATTGAAGGTCCGGGAATAATACCACATACTGTCACTTTCTGCAAATCATCGATGACTCTGTTTCATCCTCTAAATTCCAGCATCTTGACGAGCCTCAACCTCATTTGGACAGAGGCTGCTGTTAAACACTTTAGCAATAGTACCCTTTGAGGCATTTTCTTGCCTTTGACACTTTGGGGATTAACTCAGTTGTTTGCTACTGTAGGGGTAACCTCAAGATGGCTTGTGGGAAATTGCTCTTCGTGGTGGAGAGATTGTGCTTACTTTGTTTTTGTGTCATGAAGTTGATGCTATCAGGTTTGGGGCTAGGTTGGTTCTAGGTTAGGTTGGCTCTAGTTGTAGTCACCACTAGAACCAACCTGCCATACCCAGACAGACTATATGGACAGACACCAGACCGACAGATACAGAAATGACACTCAACAGACTCATGCCACAATGACTAGCTGCTATGAAAGGCTGGTTATGGGACACATCTACTCCATTATCCCAGACCCACTCAAATTTGCATACCGCCCAAACAGATCCATAAATGATGCACTCTCAATTGTACTCCATCCTCACCCACCTAATAAGAGGAATATCTATGTATTAGGACCCTGGGACTGAACACCACCCGATGACAGCCTACAGGGAGGAGTCAGTGACCTAGCAGTGTGGCTCCATGACAACAACCTCTACCTCAACATCAGTTAGACCAAGGAGCTGATCGTGGACTTAAGGAAACTGGGGGGGCACGGACATTATTTGGAAAGGCACACACCTGTCTATGTAAGGTCCCACATTTGACAGTGCATGTCAGACTAAAAATCAAGCCATGAGGTCAAAATAATTTGTCCGTAGAGCTCTAAGATTGGATTGTGTCGAGGCACAGATCTGGGGAAGGATAACCAAAAAATGTCAGCAGCACTGAAGGTCCCCAAACACATTGAGTGTGGAGAACCATCCAGAAGGACAACCATCTCTGTAGCACTCCACCAATCAGGCCTTTATGGTAGAGTGACCAGATGGAAGTCACTCCTCAGTAAAAGATACATGACAGCTCGCTTCGAGTTTGCCAAAAGGCACCTAATGGACACTCAGACCATGAGAAACAAAATTATCTGGTCTGATGAAACCAAGATTGAACTCGTTGGCCTGAATGCTAAGCATCATGTCTGGAGGAAACCGTGCACCATCCCTACAGTGAAGCATGGTGGTGTTTGCATCCTGTTGTGTGGATTTTATTCCACGGGAAAGAGACTGGGAGACTGGTCAGGATCGAGGAAAGATGAGTGGAGCAATGTACATAGAGATCCTTGATGAAAACCTGCTCTAGAGTTTTCAGGACCTCAGACTGGGGCAAAGGTTCACAATGACCCTAAGCACACAGCCAGACAACACAGGAGTAGCTTCAGGACAAGTCTCTGAATGTCCTTGAGTGGCCCAGACAGAGCCTGGACTTGAACCTGATCGAACATCTCTGGCGAGACCTGAAAATAGCTGTGCAGCGACACTCCCCATCCAACCTGACAGAGCTTGAGAGGATCTGCAGAGAAGAATGGGAGAAACTGCCCAAATACAGGTGTGGCGTCATAGCTAAGAAGACTCATGGCTGTAATCGCTGCCAAAGGTGCTTCAACAAAGTACTGAGTAAAGGGTCTGTGTGATATTTGCCAAAAGATTTTAAACCCTGTTTTTGTTGTATTATTATGGGGTATTGTATGTAGATTGATGAGGGGGGAAAATATTTTATCAATTATAGAATAAGGGTGTAACGTAAAGGGGAGCTCCCAAGTGGCCAGCAGTCTAAGGCACTGCTTCGCAGTCATAAAGGCTTCACTTCAAACCCTGGTTCGCTCCCGGGCTATTTCACAACCGGCCGTGATTGGGAGTCCCATAGTGCATTGCAGAATTGGTCCGTTGTCTGGGTTACAGGAGGGTTTGGCCGGGTTTTTTTTACTTGGGTCATCGCGCTCTAGTAACTCCTTGTGACAGGCCCGGGCGCCTGCAGGCTAACCTCTGTCATCAGGTGAACAGTGTTTTCTCCGACACATTGGTTGGCTGGCTTCCAGGTTAAGCGGGTGGGTGTTAAGAAGTGTGGTTTGCCGGGTCATGTTTCGGAGGACGCATGACTCGACCTTCACCTCCCGAGACCGTTGGAGTTGCAGCGAGGAGACAAGATCGAAATACAAAAAGATTTTAATATATTTTATAATAAGACTGTAACAAAATGTGGAAAAAAAGGGGTCTGAATATTTTCCGTATGCACTTTATCTACAGTTGAAGTCTGAAGTTTACATACACCTTAGCCAAATACATTTAAAGTCAGTTTTTCACAATTCCTGACATTTAATCCTCATAAAAATTTATGATGATTTATTTAATCTTTTATTTCTTTCATCATATTCCCAGTGGGTCAGAAGTTTACATACACTCCATTAGTATTTGGTAGCATTGCCTTTAAATGGTTTAACTTGGGTCAAATGTTTCGGGTAGCCTTCCACAAGCCTCCCACAATAAGTTGGGTGAATTTTGGCCCATTCCTCCTGACAGAGCTGGTGTGACTGAGTCGGGTTGTTAGGCCTCCTTGCTTGCACATGCTAGGATATAGGACTGAGGTCAGGGCTTTGTGATGGCCACTCCATTACCTTGACTTTGATGTCTTTAAGCCATTTTGCCACACCTTTGAATGTATGCTTGGGGTCATTGTCCATTTGGAAGACCCATTTGCGACCAAGCTTGAACTTCCTGACCGATCACTTGAGATGTTGCTTCAATATATCCACATAATTTCCTCTCCTCATGATACCATCTATTTTGTGAAGTGTACCAGTCCCTCCTGCAGCAAAGCACCCCCACAGCATGATACTTCCACACCCTTTTTCCTCCACAACGATGGTCATTATGGCCAAACAGTTCTATTTTTGTTTCATCAGACCAGAGGACATTTCTCAGAAAAGTACGATCTTTGCCCCCATGTGCAGTTGCAAACCATAGTTTGGCTTTTTTATGGCGGTTTTGGAGCAGTGGCTTCTTCCTTGCTGAGCGTCCATTCAGGTTTTGTCGATTTATAAGACTCGTTTTTACTGTGGATATTAATACTTTTGTACCTGTTTCCTCCAGCATCTTCACAAGGTCCTTTGTTGCTGTTCTGGGATTGATTTGTTCATATCTAGGAAAGAGAACACGTCTCCTTCCTGAGCGGTATGACGGCTTCGTGGTCCCATGGAGTTTATACTTGCGTACTATTGTTTGTACAGCTGAATGTGGTACTTTCAGACATTTGGAAATATCTCCAATGGATGATCCAGACTTGTGGAGGTCTTGGCTGATTTCTTTTGATTTTCCCATGTTGTTAAGCAAAGAGGCGCTGAGTTTGAAGGTAGGCATTGAAATACATTCACAGGTACACCTCCAATTGACTCAAATTATGTCAATTAGCCTATCAGAAGCTTCTAAAGCCATGACATCATTTTCTGAAATTTCAAAGCTGTTTAAAGGCACAGTCAACTTAGTGTATCTAAACTTCTGACCCACTGGAATTGTGATACAGTGAAGTAATCTGTCTGTAATCAATTGTTGGAAAAATGACTTGTCATGCACAAAGTAGATGTCCTAACCGACTTGCCAAAACTATGGTTTCTTAACAAGAAATTTGTGGAGTGGTTGAAAAATGAGTTCCAATGACACCAACCTTAAACTTCCGACTTCAACTGTACCTCTATCACTCCAGTATCCCTGCAAAAATTGATTTGTTATTTTTGGTCGATCTACAGAAGATACTCTGTCACAGTGGAAGAAAAATTCAAACATTTTATAAAATATTAGGAAAAATGAAACTATATTGATTTGATAAGTATTCACCCCCTGAGATGATACATGTTAGAAACACCTTTGGCATCGATTACATCTGAGTCTTTGGGTAACTCATTAAGATCTTAGCACACATCGATTGTACAATATTTGCACATTCTTTTAAAAATTCTTCAAGCTCTGTCAAGTTTGTTGTTGATCTTTGCTAGAAAGCTATTTTCAAGTCTTGCCATAGATTTTCAAGATGATTTAGGTCCAAACTGTAACTAGGCCACTCAGGAACATTCAATGTCATCTTGGTAAGTAACTCCAGTGTAGATTTAGCATTGTGTTTTAGCTTATTGTACTGTTGAAATGTGAATTTGTCACCCAGTGTCTGTTGGAATACAGACTTAACCAGGTTTTCCTCTAGGATTTTGCCTGTGCTTAGCTGTATTCCATTTTTCTTTTTATCCTAAACTCTGTAGTCCTTGTCGATGACAAGCATGCCACCACCATGCTTGAAAATATGAAGAGTGGTACATGATGATGTGTTATGTTGATATTTGATTGGATTTGACTTCCTCCTTTTACAATGTCAATTAGAGAGCAACTACAATGTTGTGGAGCCATCTGCAATTTTTTCGAATCACAACCATTCAAATCTGTAACGGTTTTAAAATCATGATTGGCCATATAGGGAAATCCCTGAGCTGTTTCCTTCCTCGCAGGCAACTGAGTTATGAAAGCACCTGCATCTTTGTAGTGATTGGGATACACCATTCAATGCCTAATTAATAACTTCACCATGCTCAAAGGTAGTGGTGAGCGATTAACCAAATTTTCGATTATTAAACAACTAATTTTCTCTAGAGACAAAATCATTCATAAGAGAAATTGGAGGAATCAGGTCAAGAACTGTGGGACGCTGAGTTATAGGTTTCATTAAACTAATATTCAACCTAGTTCAGTGCAGAAATGTGGTAATTAACTACAATGACTATCATCCATTGCACCATTTTAAAACATTTTTTTATTTTATGGCTGACGGATCAGAGGTGAAGCGAGAGTTTTTTTTTTACCTAAACTTGCCGCTTGCCTTCCTGCCTTTCGAACAACTGCCCCCCATTGTTAGGGCATAGACATGAGCTTCTCCTCATTGTATACAGATCTCTGGATGGATACACTTTTACGCCCGCAACGTTAGGTTAGATACACACAGACCGCGTTGAGGGAGTAATGTACACAACACAATGACGAGAGGGACCGTGAAAGTATACCTTCGCTACTCTAGAAGAAATAGTACAATTATTTTGTCAGACAGCTTTGCGTCATACTTAGGCAGGCTAGCTACACTGAACAAAAATATAAATGCAACATGTAAAGGTTTCATGAGATTAAATAAAAGATCCCACATATTCCATACGCATAAATATTATTTATCTCAAATTTTGTGCACAAATTTGTTTACGTCCCTGTTGGTGAGCATTTTCCCCATTGCCAAGGTAATCCATCCACCTGCCAGTTGTGGCATATCAAGAATCTGATTAAACACATGATCATTACACAGGTGCAGCTTGTGCTGAGGACAATAAAAGTTGGTTGGTCCCCCTTTGCTGCTTCACTCTTCTGGTAAGGCTTTCCATTAGATGTTGGAACATTGCTGCGAGGACTTGCTTCCATTCAGCCACGAGCATTCGTGAGGTGGGGCACCGATGTTGGGCGATTAGGCTTGGCTAGCAGTCAGCGTTCTAATTCATCCCATAGGTGTTCGATGGGGCAGAGTTCAGGGCTCTGTGCAGGCCAGTCAAGTTCTTCCACACCGATCTCGACAAACCATTTCTGTAATGAGCCCGGTTGGCATTGTCATACTGAAACAGGAAACGGCTGTCCCCAAACTGTTGCCACAAAGTTGGAAGCACAGGATTGTCTAGAATGTCATTGTATGCTGTAGCGTTCATTTCCTTTAACTGGAAGGAGCCTGAACCATGAAAAACAGCCCCAGACCTTTATTTCTCCTCCAACAAACTTTACAGTTGGCACTGTGCATTGGGGCAGGTAGCGCTCTCCTGGCATCCGTCAAACCCAGATTTGTCTGTCGGAGTCCCAGATGATGAAGCGTGATTCATCCCTCCAGAGAACGCGTTTCCATTGCTCCAGAGTCCATGGCGGTGAGCTTTACACCACTCCAGCCGACACTTGGCATTGCGCAAGGTGATCTTAGGCTTGTGTGCGGCTGCTCGGCCATGGAAAACCATTTCATATAGTTCCCGACGAACAGTTCTTGTGCTGACGTTGCTTCCAGAAGCAGTTTGGAACTCGGTAGTGAGTGTTGCAACTGAGGACAGACAATTTTTACACGCTACGTGCTTCAGCACTCAGTGGTCCTGTTCTGTGAGCTTGTGTGGCCTACCACTTCTCAGCTGAGCCATTGTGCCTCCTAGATGTTTCCACTTCACAATAATAACACCTACAGTTGACTGGGGCAGCTCTAGCAGGGCAGAATGTGATGAACTGACTAGTTGGAAAGGTGGCATCCTATGACAATGCCATGTTGAAAGTCACAGCTCTTTAGGAAGGCCATTCTACTGCCAATATTTGACTATGGAAATTGCAAGACTGTGTGCTTGATTTTAGACACCTGCTAGCAACGGTGTGGCTGAAATAGTAGAATCCACTAATTTGAAGGGTTGTCCACATGTACCATATATAGACACAGAAAAAGTATCTGTGACCAACAGATGCGTATCTGTATGCCCAGTCAGATGAAATCCATAGATTAGGGTCTAATGGGGTCTGTCAATTGACTGATTTCTTTATGAATTGTAACTCAATAAAATCTTTGACATTGTTGCATTTAAATATTTGTTCAATAAAAATAGGATAACTAAAGACATTACAGTATGGGGAACACAATGTTAGATGGCCTGACTGCTACTGCCTGAGCAGAGATGATTACTTTATGGAATGAAAACAAATTAAGTAATAAAATAGAAACAAAGTAATATACACAACTGAAATATTTTTCATTTCATAGTAATTTCCTGTTTTTCTGATGTCTACTAGAGGTCGACTGATTAATCGAAATGGCAGATTAATTGGGGCCGATTTTCATAACAATCGGGAATCGGTATTTTTGGACGACGATTTTGCCGATTTTAGTTTATTTAGCGTGTCCTGCGTTGCATATAATTGATGCGGTGCGCATTCGCGAAAAAGGACTGTCGTTGCTCCAACGTGTACGTAACCATAAACATCAATGCCTTTCTTAAAATCAATACACAGAAGTATATATTTTTAAACCTGCATATTTAGCTAAAAGAAATCCAGGTTAGCAGGCAATATTAACCAGGTGAAATTGTGTCACTTCTCTTGCGTTCATTGCATGTAGAGTCAGGGTATATGCAACAGTTTGGGCCGCCTGGCTCTTTGCGAACTAATTTGCCTGAATTTTACTTTGAAGGTTGTGCAATATAACAGTCATTTTTTGTCTCATGGATGCCACCCGATAGATAAAATACGGAACGGTTCTGTATTTCACTGAAAGAATAAATGCTTTGTTTTCGAGATGATAGTTTCCGGCATTCGACCATACTAATGACCTAAGGCTCGTATTTCTGTGTTACGTTATAATTAAGGCTATGATATTGATTGAGCAGTCTGACTGAGCGATGGTAGGCACCAGCAGGCTCGTAAGCATTCATTCAAACAGCACTTTAGTGCGTTTTGCCAGCAGTTCTTCGCTGTGCTTCAAGCATTGCGAATGTTTATGACTTCAAGCCTATCAACTCCCGAGATTAGGCTGGTGTAACGATGTGGAATGGCTAGCTAGTTAGCGGGGTGCGCGCTAATAGCGTTTCAAACGTCACTCACTCTGAGACTTGGAGTAGTTGTTCCCCTTGCTCTGCATGGGTAACGCAGTTTCGAGGGTGGCTGTTGTCGTTGTGTTCCTGGTTCGAGCCCAGGTAGGAGTGAGGAGAAGGACGGAAGCTATACTGTTACACTGGCAATACTAAAGTGCCTATAAGAACATCCAATAGTCAAAGGTATATGAAATACAAATCGTATAGAGAGATAGAAATAGTCCTGTAATTCCTATAATAATTACAACCTAACTTCTTACCTGGGAATATTGAAAACTCATGTTAAAAGGAACCACCAGCTTTCATATGTTCTCATGTGCTGAGCAAGGAACTTAAACGTTAGCTTTTTTACATGGCACATATTGCACTTTTACTTTCTTCTCCAACACTTTGTTTTTGCATTATTTAAACCAAATTGAACATGTTTCATTATTTATTTGAGGCTAAATAGATTTTATTGATGTGTTAAAATGTGTTCATTCAGTATTGTTGTAATTGTCATTATTACAAATAAATAAATAAAAATCGGCTGATTAATCGTTATCGGCTTTTTTTGGTCCTCCAATTAATCGGTATCGACGTTGAAAAATCATAATCGGTCGACCTCTGTCTACCCAATGTGGACCTGACATAGGCAATGGAATAGTTTCAATGTTTTGGTAATTACATTTCACTAATGTGGGCATTGTAGCGTTTTTTTTTCGTAATACAATTAATGTAGACAAAATTCTAATCGAAACCAAAACTGTGATTATTTTAAAATAATCGAACCGACCTCCAAAAAAAAGCACTACAAACGGATATTCAGTGTCTGTTTATTTACACATCTACCGATCGAGGCCCTTTGCGAGGCATTAAAAAACTTCCCTGGTCTTTGTGGTTGAATCTGTGCTTAAAATTAACCACTGGATTGAGGGACCTTACAATTATCTGTACGTGTGGGGTACAGAGATGGGGTAGTCCTAAAACAATCATGTTAACCACTATGATTGAACACAGAATGAGTCCATGCAAATTTATTATGTACATTTTTACTCCTGAACTTATTTAGGCTTGCCATAACTCGACATGCCAGCTTTTCATTTTTTATTAATTTTGAAAGTCTTCTACAAACAAAATTCCACTTTGACATTATTGGGTATTGTGTGTAGGCCAGTGACACAAAATCTCAATTGAATCAATTTCAAATTCAGGCTGTAACACAACAAAATTTAGAAAAAGTAAAGGGGTGTGAATACTTTCTGAAGGCACTTTAGCTTACTTTCTCGTATTTTTATTTCTTGTGTGTTTTTGTTCTACCTTATGTTTTTTTGTTGTACTACATTGATATTGATTGCTGGGTTTAGAGTTTGCAAGAAAGGCATTTCACTGTACTTGTGAATGTGACATTTTAAAACTTAACTTGATTAGTCTGCCCACTGTTGTGGTGTACCTGTCCAGGTGTTAACCCTCGGGTGAAGTCTGGCCGCTTTATGAAGCTCCTACCGGACTACGAGCACATGGACTACAGGGACGTGTACAGGCACTGTATGTACTGCCGCACATGCCTGACCTGACTGGCTCAACACGCGTGTGGCTTTTAACATGCTAGTGTGTGACTGACTCATGTGTTGTAGCCAGTTGCGACAAATACCATGTGCTCACCGACTGTGTGACGTGGTTTTGAAGGGGTGAATCTGCACTTTGCTCCTTACCTTAACTCGGACGTCTGACTACTAGGAATGGTACTGGAAAATGAATGTGCGCATTTAGCATGCTAGTCAGCATGGTTAGTGCTTACAGTGACCGCTCCCTGTTTACTCTGACATTATACACTCTTAAGTTTTTTTCATGCACTTGGATATAACTTCACATGTGCGTGCGTAGAGTACAATAACGATATGCCCCCTCCATATCTGCTGTCCTTGAAGTGAGGCCAGACCTCCACCACGGTGATATGCTCTGTTGCGTTGTCATCAGTTTCTCAGTCCAAACTCTTATGTATTGCTGGTGTCCTGCGATTTGAACGGTTCACCACTGTTTTGGTGTATTAATCCTTTGTTGCACTGTTGTGTTGCAGTGCTGCACCCATACAGACACATCCTGGGTCTTTGGCAGCCTGACATAGGCCCGTACGGAGGGCTGCTCAACGTGGTGGTACGCAATTAGTGTGTTTACACACACACACCCCTACACAGTTGTGTCCCCTCTTTATCACATTTAAACATTTTCAGTCTTTAAATTGTTCGGCACACATGGTTGTAGAGGGGGACAAAAATGTGTCTATTTTCCCATCAAAACATGTTGTGTCAGGGGATGACTTTTCTCTCTCTCTTTACTCCGCTACCACCACCCATCCCTCTCCAGGTTGACGGGCTGTTCATCATCGGCTGGATGTACCTGCCCCCCCACGACCCTCGGGTCGAGGATCCCATGAGGAGGCGGCCACTCTTCCGCATCCACATGTGGGAGAGCAACAAGGTGGCGGTAGAGTGCATGTACGGACACAAGGGCCCTCACAAGGGGGACATCCAAGTGAGTCCATTTTTTTTTCTGTTGTGTTCTGAATGGACAGTAAAGCTAATGTTTGATTTATTTATTTTTCTGCCACCTGCAGTTCTTTTTAATGAGAATAATGATTGGCTGATCACTCCTCTTGACCTGGATGGCATTCTGTGATCCCTCCTTAAAGCTGCAATATGTAACTTTTTGGGCGACCTGACCAAATTCACATAGAAATGTGAGTTATAAATCTAAAAGTCCTGTTTTTCAGTTTAGTTTTTGCATCTTACTTTTGTTTTTGAACACCAGCTTCAAACAGCTGAAAATACAATATTTTTGGTTGTATAATATTTTTTCTTCTGCGGTTTAGATTGGTACAATGATTCTCTACACTATACTTGTTTGATTTGTCACAAACTGAAAGTAAGCTAACTATTAGAATTTTAGCAACCAGGAAATGGCAGAGCGATTTCTGTGTAGTGCATCTTTAAACTGTTTAAATAGGTCAAATTGTCGATTTGCCCAAATTGACACCCCCCAAATGAATTATTTATAATGAGGGCCATAAACAATACCTAGTAATACTTGGTGCCAAAAAGATTAAAATATCACCTTTCTGGTAAAAATAAATATACCTGAGGTGTGAAGTAAACCCACTGGCTACAGGTTATCTACAAGTCTCTGCTAGGTAAAGCCCCGCCTTATCTCATCTCACTGGTCACCATAGCAGCACCCACTCATAGCACGCGCTCCAGCAGGTATATCTCACTGGTCACCCCCAAAGCCAATTCCTTCTTTGGTCGTCTTTCTTTCCAGTTCTCTGCTGCCCATGACTGGAACGAATTGCAAAAATCTCTGAAGCTGGAGACTCTCATCTCCCTCACTAGATTTAACCTCTAGCGTCGAGCAATCCCGTATCCGGGAGCGTAATCATAGCCTCAAGCTCATTAGCATAACGCAACGTTAACTATTCATGAAAATCGCAATCGTTTTGTTCATCACGTTTGGTAAAAAGAAACCCCGAAAATTCAGTCATTACAACGCCGAACTTTTTTCCAAATGAACTCCATAATATCGACAGAAACATGGCAAACGTTGTTTAGAATCAATCCTCAAGGTGTTTTTCACATCTATTCGATGATAAATCATTCGTGGCAGTTGCCTTTCTCCTCTGAACCAAATGGAAAAGTGGACGCAGCTGGAGATTGCGCAATAATTTCGACGGAGGACACCAAGCGGACACCTGGTAAATGTAGTCTCTTATGGTCAGTCTTCCAATGGTATGCCTACAAATACGTCACAATGCTGCAGACACCTTGGGGAAACGAAAAAGTGTAGGCTCCTTCCTGGCGCATTCACATCCATATAAGGAGACATTGGAACACAGCGCATTCAAAATCTGGGGCATTTCCTGTATGAAATTTCATCTTGGTTTCGCCTGGAGCATTAGTTCTGTGGCACTCACAGACAATATCTTTGCAGTTCTGGAAACGTCAGAGTGTTTTGTTTCCAAAGCTGTCAATTATATGCATAGTCGAGCATCTTTTCGTGACAAAATATCTTGTTTAAAACGGGAACGTTTTTTTATCCAAATATTAAAAGAGCGCCCCCTATATCGAAGAAGTTAAGCACCAGCTGTCAGAGCATTTTACAGATCACTGCACCTGTCCATAGCCCATCTGTAAACAGCCCATCTATCTACCTACCTTATTCCCATACGGGTATTTATTTATTTTGCTCCTTTGCACCCCAGTATCTCTATCTGCACATTCATCTTCTGCCATTCCAGTGTTTAATTGCTATGTTGTAATTACCTAGCCACATGGCCTATTTATTTCCTTAACTTACCTCATTTGCACTCACTGTATATAGACTTTTTGTTTTCTTTTGTTCTACTGTATTATTGACTGTATGTTTTGTTTATTCCATGTAACTCTGTTGTTGTACGTGTTGGATTGCTACGCTTTATCTTGGCCAGGTCGCAGTTGCAAATGAGAACTTGTTCTGAAATAGCCTACCTGGTTAAATAAAGGTGAAATTTTAAAATACATTTTTAAAAAGTACACAGTACATATATGAAAAATCATATTTCCTATCCAACAAAAATGGAGTAGGGCTATATACAGTGGGGCAAAAAAAGTATTTAGTCAGCCACCAATTGCGCAAGTTCTCCCACTTAAAAAGATGAGAGGCCTGTAATTTTCATCATAGGTACACTTCAACTATGACGGAAAAATTAGGGGAAAAAATCCAGAAAATCACATTGTAGGATTTATAATGAATTTATTTGCAAATGATGGTGGAAAATATGGTGGGAAAGTATTTGGTCAATAAAAAAAGCTTATCTCAATACTTTGTTATATACCCTTTGTTGGCAATGACAGAGGTCAAATGTTTTCTGTTAGTCTTCACAAGGTTTTCACACACTTGCTGGTATTTTGGCCCATTCCTCCATGCAGATCTCCTCTAGAGCAGTGACGTTTTGGGGCTGTTGCTGGGCAACACAGATTTTCAACTCCCTCCAAATATTTTCTATGGGGTTGAGATCTGGAGACTGGCTAGGCCACTCCAGGACCTTGAAATGCTTCTTACGAAGCCACTCATTCGTTGCCCGGGCAGTGTGTTTGGGATCATTGTCATGCTGAAAGACCCAGCCACGTTTCATCTTCAATGCCCTTGCTGATGGAAGGAGGTTTTCACTCAAAATCTCACAATACATGGTCCCATTCATTCTTTCCTTTACACGGATCAGTCGTCCTGGTCCCTTTGCAGAAAAACAGCTCCAAAGCATGATGTTTCCACCCCCATGCTTCACAGTAGGTATGGTGTTCTTTGGATGCAACTCAGCATTCTTTGTCCTCCAAACACGACGAGTTGAGTTTTTACCAAAAAGTTATATTTTGGTTTCATCTGACCATATGACATTCTCCCAATCTTCTTCTGGATCATCCAAATGCTCTCTAGCAAACTTCAGACGGGTCTGGACATGTACTGGCTTAAGTAGGGGGACACGTCTGGCACTGCAGGATTTGAGTTCCCTGGCGGCGTAGTGTGTCACTGATGGTAGGCTTTGTTACATTGGTCCCAGCTCTCTGTAGGTCATTCACTAGGTCCCCCCGTGTGGTTCTGGGATTTTTGCTCACCGTTCTTGTGATCATTTTGACCCCATGGGGTGAGAACTTTCGTGGAGCCCCAGATCGAGGGAGATTATCAGCGGTCTGGGATGTCTTCCATTTCCTAATAATTGCTCCCACAGTTGATTTCTTCAAACCAAGCTGCTTACCTAATTGCAGATTCAGTCTTCCCAGCCTAGTACAGGTCTACAATTTTGTTTCTGGTGTCCTTTGACAGCTCTTTGGTCTTGGCCATAGTGGAGTTTGGAGTGTGACTGTTTGAGGTTGTGGACAGGTGTCTTTTATACTGATAACAAGTTCAAACAGGTGCCATTAATACAGGTAACGAGTGGAGGACAGAGGAGCCTCTTATAGAATAGGTTACAGGTCTGTGAGAGCCAGAAATCTTGCTTGTTTGTAGGTGACCAAATACTTATTTTCCACCATAATTTGCAAATAAATTAATTAAAAATCCTACAATGTGATTTTCTGTTTTTTTTTCTCTCTCATTTTGTCTGTCATAGTTGAAGTGTACCTATGATGAAGATTACTGGCCTCTCTCATCTTTTTAAGTGGGAGAACTTGCACAATTGGTGGCTGACACTCCTTTTTGCCCCACTGTATAAACAAAATTGCCTGCAATGAAGACGTCCTATATTGGTCTGCTAATGCAGGACTAGTAAAGGCCCAGTGCACTACTTTTGTGAAAAATGTAAACTAAATGTATTGGGTGTTTACCAGCATTTGTAACTTGAGTCTGATAATACAAACAGTTAATCTGATAATACTTGTGTGAATATAAAAATACTTGCCTGATATGTTTTTCAGTTTCTTGAAATTCTTTGTAAATGCAACTTATTTCGATGTGAACTGAAATGGTCTATTCATCCCTTTTCCATTTTAGTAGACAATCTTATCCAGAGCAACTTACAGTAGTGAGTGCATACTTTTTCGTGTTGGTCCCACGTGGGAATCGAACCCACAACCCTAGCTAACATTGCAAGCGCAAAGTAGTTTGTAAGGATGGTAAATTAATACTGCACAAAAAGTGCTTGTTTTCCATGTTATTTGATCAAGAAAAAATATTTAATTTAATGTAGATGTTGTGTCTTTGCCCATAACTTTTCACCTTTTTGATTTAAATGTTTGAGGACTGTTTTGTTCTTTCTGAAATTCCATTAGAATAACAATCGCAGAGAAAAGGACAGGGCAACAACTCCTACATTCCAACTATTAAATCCTGATAGATACTGTTCTTAATTATACAACTACCTTTTTCTCCAAAACGGAGATGCTGAAAAAAATGTTTGCCCGCGCTACAGACGTCTACGGTATGTCGGTCCGGTAATACTATTAAAGACCCAGTGCACTAAATTTGTGAAAATATATATTTTTCAAAACAATATAATTATATATATTTTTATAGACCAGAGGAAATGGTGACTCCTATTGGCCCTCCAACACCACTTCCTGTAGCGTCTGGTCTCCCATCCAGGGACTGACCAGGACCAACCTTGCTTAGCTTCAGAAGCAAGCCAACAGTGGGATGCAGGGTGGTATGCTGCTGGTTTTTCAACATGACAATGACCCAAAACACACCCCTGGGCTATTTGACCAAGAAGGCGAGTGATGGAGTGCTGTATCAGTTGACCTGGCCTCCACAATCACCCGACCTCAACCCAATTGAGATGGTTTGTGATGAGTTGGACCGCAGAGTGAAGGAAAAGCAGCCAACAAGTACTCAGCATATGTGGGGACTCCTTCAAGACTGTTAGAAAAGCATTCCAGGTAAAGCTAGTTGAGAGAATGCCAAGAGTATAGAAAGCTGTCATCAAGGTGAAGTGTGGCTACTTTGAAAAATCTAAATATATTTGATTTGTTTAACACTTTTTTTTGGTTATTACATGATTTCATAGTTGGTCTTCACTATTATTCTACAATGTAGAAAATAGTGGAAATAAAGAAACTCTTGAATGAGTAGATATATACATACAATTGAAGTCGGAAGTTTACATACACTCGTTTTTCAACCACTTCACAAATTTCTTGTTAACAAACTATAGTTTTGGCAAGTCAGTTAGGACATCTACTTTGTGCATGACACAAGTCATTTTTCCAACAATTGTTTACAAACAGAATATTTCACTTATAATTCACTGTATCGCAATTCCAGTGGGTCAGAAGTTTACATACACAAAGTTGACTGTGCCTTTTTAAAGAGCTTGGAAAATTCCAGAAAATTATGTTGTGGATTTAGAAGCCTCTGATAGGCTAATTGACATCATTTGAGTCAATTGGAGGTGTACCTGTGGATGTATTTCAAGGCCTACCTTCAAACTCAGTGCCTCTGCTTGACATCATGGGAAAATCAAAAGAACTCAGCCAAGACCTCAGAAAAAACATTGTAGACCTCCACAAGTCTGGTTTATCCTTGGGAGCAATTTACAAATGCCTGAAGGTACCACGTTCATCTGTACAAACAATAGTACGCAAGTATAAGCACCATGGGACAACGTAGCTGTCATACCGCTCAGGAAGGAGACTCGTTCAGTCTCCTATAGATGAACGTACTTTGGTGTGAAAAGTGCAAATCAATCTCAGCAAAGGACCTTGTGAAAATGCTGGAGGAAACAGTTATAGAAGAATCTATATATACAGTAAAACGAGTCCTATATCGACATAACCTGAATGGCCACTCAGCAAGGAAGAAGCCACTGCTCCAAAACCGCCATAAAAAAAGCCAGACTACGGTTTGCAACTGCACATGGGGACAAAGATTGTACTTTTTGGAGAAATGTCCTCTTGTCTGATGACACAAAAATAGAACCGTTTGGCCATAATGACCATCGTTCTGTTTGGAGGAAGTTAAAGCTTGGTCGCAAATGGGTCTTCCAAATTGACAATGACCCCAAGCATACTTCCAAAGTTGTTGGAAAATGGCTTAAGGACAACAAAGTCAAGGTATTGGAGTGGCCATCACAAAGCCCTGACCTCAATCCCATAGAAAATATGTGGGCAGAACTGAAAAGGCGTGTGCGAGCAAGGAGGCCTACAAACCTGACTCGGTTACACCAGCTCTGTCAGGAGGAATGGGCCAAAATTCACCCAACTTATTGTGGGAAGCTTGTGGAAAGCTACCCGAGAAGTTTGATCCAAGTTAAACAATTGTAAAGGCAATGCTTCCAAATACTAATTGAGTGTATGTATGTAAACATCTGACCCACTGGGAATGTGATGAAAGAAATAAAAGCTGAAATAAATAATTCTCTCTAATATTATTCTGACATTTCAGATTCTTAAAATAAAGTGGTGATCCTAAAACAGGGAATAGGATTAAATGTCAGGAATTGTGAACATTGACTTTACATGTATTTGGCTAAGGTGTCTGTGAACTTCCAACTTCAACTGTGCATATATAGATATAAAAATTGAAACACCCCTTCTTCCTGTGGCTATGGCTGTAAGCACAAGGTGATTTTGTTCCTCTGGAACCAAGAGAAAGGGGTTTTGTTTCAATTCTAAATCCGTCCGAGAACATCACAGCGAGATGAGACTGCGTTTGCTGCAATCGCTAGTCTCCCATTCCATATGCTGTATTGCAAGCGGAGCTGCAAGGTTTACCAGCCAGAGAAATTCGATCCTTTGTCTGGATGGACCAGAAAATGTGACTTGTCGCTCACTATGCAAATGAGGTGTCAGATTTCACGTAATGCATTGCAGATGAGAGCAGATAGTAGCATATGAAGCAGGACAATGGTGCACAGTAATTGATGTTGCGAAGTACACAGAGCGCTCTGTAATAAAAAATGTTGGTCGGAACCTGTCCAGATCTGCTCAAAGTCCCCTAAATAGAGGACTTAACATTAACTCACAGGAAGTCCAATCCAGTTAACTACTTTTGTATAGTAAAGGAGATAAGTATGTGATTATTGTGCTTAAATAGTCATGTTCACTACTATTGTTCTACCTTTTATGTGTAAGCAGTGCACTCACTGTGTGGTGACGTAGTCCACTGTGACAGGACTCTCATTAATGTGATGACTGCTATTTATCAAATAATTACCTACTCTGTTTAATTATTACTCGATTTATAAGATATATTTGTGTCTATAGATAAGTCACTTATTAATGTATTGTTTCCTCATCAGTCTCATTCTGAACGTTGCAAAATTCTTGGATATCTGCACGAACCCTAGCCTAAGTGATGAATCAGCGATATACAAATTGGCTTAAGAAATAAATAATTAACTAAATAATCATACAGAATTACTAACAACCACTCGGTGAAGGCTATATTGATTACTAACATAATGCAATGAAAAGTCCCTAGTGGACTAACCCGATATGATGGCTTGTTACACGATGGAAAGTGGGTGGGGAAAGAGTGGGAGTGAGAAAGTAGTGGACTTATCGTACATACATTTGGAAAATATGCTCACTGTAAATATGGATATTTAGCACCCTAACAACCACTCATTAGTATTTAGAAATGCAACATATATTTACACTTAGGTGTCTTTCTCTGTGTCTGAAACCACTCGTCTGTCTTTGGCGAGTAGTTTGAGGGATGTAAGACTGGTTTGTCCACCAGAGGTCACAATGTCCTTTGTAGTTGAAGTAGGCTTCTTTATCTTAAGAGTGTACCTATGGTGGTGAGAGGAAATTGAATGGATACTCCAGCTGTTACACACGCGGTGGTCTTTGGTCGAGTTTACTAGACTACCAGTACTTAAACAGCTGTAGACTGAATGTTCCAGTGTGATCTTTATCTTCTTCACTCGAGAGTTTGAGGGTCTTACCATTTTCTGGTGTTGTAGTTTTAAACCATTTGTAAGCCATGTAGCCACCGCTCCACATTGTCTGGTCTGTATTTAAATTCCAACCATTTTGACGTGTGGACCACGTCCTCGCGTTCTCTAGTCTAATGTAAATTTCATTAGTTATTTTAAGCTTGGATATAAAGGGGTCATTCCATTATGTTGACACGAAGTCTGTGCTCATGTGGGCGTGGTTACTGACTTGGCAATAGTTTATATGAAAAACAATTATCTAATTCCGAAGGCTAAAATCACATTTTATCTTCAAGTATTCTTATACTTAATCATTTATTTTATACAGTTCAGTTTTGCATTTAAATGTTGTATCTATGAGGGTGTCTAGTTCTTGTTATACAGTCTTTCTGATCATTTTAATGATCATTTTAATATTCCATATTCCATTTCGCATCATTACCTAGATTTGGATGTATTTTGTTTCAATGTTCCATGTTTGATGTTTAAGTTATTTGGCAAGAGTCTATGCAACACTCAGACATTCCATTCTTAATACTGTAGAGCCAAAGGTAGAGTTTCTGCCAGGTATTTACGATCCGGTTGTTAAGTCATAAAACCTTGGTGAACTCCCCCAGGAGAGAGCGAGAGTTTGGCTATCTGTCAGCCATTGGCCTAGCTGATGACACAGGTCTTCCATGGCTTTGTGATAAAAGCTGCAATGTCTTTTCTTATTTCCAGACTGGGAAGAAGGATGAGTTCTCGACCAAGTGCAACCAGACAGATCATCACCGCATGCCAGGGGGGAGGCAGGAGGTGAGGAGGAGAGAGGGGTCTCTTGTCACTTCACAACACTTTTTATATTTTTATCATATGGCTGAGGCAACTATGCATTTGTAAAATAAATGTATTAATTGAGCAATGACTCAATAAATCACATAGTATAGCACTTTTTACAAACACACAACTTCAATGTTACGATCATACTGAAAGTTCGCTGTTGTCCCTCATGATGAACTCGGGAAGGGGACTATGGATCTGTCGCCGTTCGTTCGTACATTAGTCACGCGATATCTCAGACTGCACTGGTCCGATTTTGACAAAAACCTGGGTGAATGATGTGTCTTGCCTTAGCGAACACAATCAAAACATAAATCTTGTATGCACTAAAGTAATATTTAAGAAATGTGGCAAAGCAATTAACGTTTCCTCTGAATACAATGTTGTGTTTGGGGTAAATCCACTAAAACACATTACTGAGTACCACTCCATATTTGCAAGCATAGTGGTGGCTGCATCATGTTATGGGTATGTTTGTAATCGTTAAGATCTGGGAAGTTTTTCGGGCAAAGCACAGGCTATATTCTAGCGGAAAACCTGGTCTTCTGCTTTCCACCAGAAACAAGTAGATTAATTCACCTTTCAGCAGGACAATAACCTAAAACACAACACCAAATCTACACTTGAGTTGCTTACCAAGAAGACCGTGAATGTTCCTGACTTAAATCTACTTGCAAATCTATGGCAAGACCTGAAAGTGGTTGTCTTGCAATGATAAACAACCAATTTGACAGAGCTTGAAGAATTTTGAATAGAATAATGGGCAATGTTGCGCAATCCGGGTGTGGAAAGCTCTTAGACGCAATATCTCAGACACCACTGGCCCAATTTTGATGAAGATTGGATGAGTGATTCGTCCTGCAATAGAGTTCTAGCGTTTACAAAATTACACTGTTTGGCCCAAGGGGGTAGCTATAGTAATTGACTGTATGCACGTTAGTCACACGCAATATCTTAGACAGCACTGGACTGATTTTGACGAAACTTGGGTAAATGAGCGCTGCATCATTTTTGGGGGATGACATGTTTACTGTTGCCTTGTCTAAGATTTGTGTTGAATCAAGTCGTTCAGATTTCAATCGGTAAATGAGACACATCGGTAAGTGGGCGTAACCGTGGCATTTTGATCTGTTGGCAGGAGTTCCGCACATGGCTGGAGGAGGAGTGGGGGAGGACACTGGAGGACATCTTCCATGAGCATATGCAGGAGCTCATTCTTATGAAGTTCATCTACACAAGCCAATACGAGTAGGTCTTCCTTATGACAGTATACCAGCCAATGTGAGTAGGTCTTCCATATTACATCTACTGTTTTAGACAATTTATTTAAATATTTACATTTTGCCACTATTGTTCCTTTTCTTTTATTTGTTTACTCTGGTCAGTGAAAGACCTAAAGAAATATCTAGCTGGAGGCTATGAATTAATTGTAATGTACATACATTTTCCTCAATGTGTCCTTATAATGCTTTAAGGGATGGGTCGCTAGGTGACTTGACACGTACCCCATTAATTTGTTTTTCATTCAGTGATATTGTATTCCTTTTTTAAGAGGTTCATATAAATCTGTTTCATGTAATTGGCTTCATGAATGTTGATGATGCTGTGTTCTGACAGTAACTGCCTGACGTACCGGCGGATCTACCTCCCCCCCCTGATGCCCTCGGACCTGCTGCAACCGGGCCTGTTTAAAGGCACCTATGGCAGCCACGGCCTGGAGATCGTCATGCTCAGCTTTCATGGGCCCTGCGCCAGGGCCACCAAGCTTACTGTCAGTCCCTCAACCCTATTGCTTCCACCCTACTGTTTCCAACTCCAACTTTCTCCCTAATGTTTATTTTATTTAATCCTTAAAGTAGTTGGTTGGCATTGAGTTATGTGGGCAGAACACTATATTACAGGTGGCCTACATATTCCATTGTGTATTTAACAAAACCTTCAGTGTGATCTGTTCAGTTGGCATGAAGACATTTTGAAATTGAAAACAAAAGTCCTTATTACACGTTTGGGTAGTACCTCTTTCCTTTCAAAATGTTTTCCCCATTTTGTGCCTACTGAACATTTCCCTGCCTGTTCTCCTCTTTCCCAGGGGGACCCCAATGTCCCAGCAGGCCAGCTAACGCTTGACGTGGACCTGAACCGGCCTGTGTGCCTGCCGGACCTGGTGCACCAGCGCAGCATAGAAGAGCTGTCTCGCCTGGTGCTGGGGATGCACGAGGACGCGCAGCGGGAGGTGCAGAACCCAGACGTGGCCCCCCAGGGAGCTGCTTCAGAGGGGGTTGTGGCTGGTGGTGCTGGGGCAGCGGGGCTGGGGTCGGCTATGGAAGCCCAGTCAGAGAGCCCCCAGCCTGGGCCCAGTAACAGCAGCGCTTCCTCAGAGGCCCAGCCTTTCGTCCTGCCTCTGGGGGTCATGACCCGCAATGAGGTTTACCCCCGAACCTGCAAGATGTGGTGAGACCATTTATATCACACCTGTTCAGGTTGTTATTCACACATCCTCATATTGCCAAGAGTGCCAGGAAAATGTAGCTGCATAATATAATAAAATGGTAATTTATCAGACACTTTTCTCCATATGGACTTAGTTTATGCATGTGTTCAGCGCATGTGGAAATCACAAAATGTATGTGTTACAAGCACAACACTCCGGCCAACTGAATCATTGGATCACAACATGTGATACACCATCCAAAGTACCTTCAGAAAGTATTCATACCCACATTTTGTTGTTACAGCCTGAATTCAAAATAGATATATATATATTTTTCTCACCCATCAACACACAATACCCCATTAGTGTTCTTGGGCACAGGCACTATGGTGGTCTGCTTGAAACATGTTGGTATTAGAGATTCGGACAGGGAGAGGTTGAAAATGTCAGTGAAGACACTTGCCTGTTGGTCAGCGTATGCTCAGAGTGCAAGTCCTGGTAATCCATCTGGCCCTGTGAACTTGAGAATGTTGACCTATTTAAATGTCTTACTCACATCGGCTGTGTAGAGAGTGATCACACAGTCGCCCAGAACAGCTGATGCTCTCATGCATCAGCTGTGTTACTTTTCTTGAAGCGAGCATAGAAGTTATTTAGCTCGTTTGGTAGGCTCTTGTCACTGGGCAGTTCTCAGCTGTGCTTCCTTTTTGTATTCGGTAATAGTTTGCAAGCCCTGCCACATCCGATGTGTGTTGGAGCCTGTGTAGTATGATTCGATCTTAGTCCTGTGTTGACGCTTTGCCTGTTTGATAGTTTGTCAGAGGGCATAGTGGGATTTCTTATAAGCTTCCAGGTTAGAGTCTCGCTCCTTGAAAGCGGCAACTCTACCCTTTTGCTCAGTGCGAATGTTGTCTGCAATCCATGGCTTCTGATTAGGGTATATACGTACAGTCACTGTGGGGACGACGTCATCAATGCACTTATTGATGAAACCAGTGACTGATGTGGTATACTCCTCAATGCCATCGGAAGAATCCCGGAACCTATTCAAGTCTGTGCTAGCAAAAATGTCCTGTAGTTTAGCATCTGCCTAATCTGACCACTTTTTTAATAGACTGAGTCACTGGTACTTCTTGCTTTCATTTTTGCTTTTAAGCAGGAACCAGGAGGATAGAATTATGGTCAGATTTGCCAAATGGAGGGTGAGGGAAAGCTTTGTATGCGTCTTGGTGTGTGGAGCAAAGGTTGTTTTTTAATTTTATTTAAAAAATAATAATAATAATTTCCCTCCCCAGTCTGGTTGCACATTCAACATGCTGATAGAAATTAGGCAAAACTGATTTAATTTTCCCTGCATTAATGTCCACGGCCACTAGGAGCGCCGCCTCTGGATGTGCGTTTTCCTGTGTGTTGCATATGGCCGTATACCGCTCATTGAGTGCGGTCTGAGTGTTTGCATTGGTTTGTGTTGGTAAATAGAAAGCTATTGTGCACCAGCTTTTGTTTACAAATATGCATAGGCGCCTGCTCTGTGTCTTACCTATCCTGCCAATACAGGGATGAGGGCCTGTACGGGTGTTTGGAGTATATCCTTCCTGTCCGACTCATTAAAGAAAAACTTACACTGCTGCACCACTGGGGAGGCCAATTTGGCAACATTTTATTCCACTTTGACATTATGGGGTATTGTGTGTAAACCAGTGGGAAAAAAATCTAAATTTAATCCATTTTAATTTCCGTCTGTAACTGTAAAATGTGTAAATACTTTCTGAAGGCACCGTATGCTACGCAACAGGAAATCATGTTTAATTGATTTGTTTTTTCATTGATTTCAGCTTTTACGGAACAGGCCTGATTGCAGGCCACGGCTTCACAAGTCCGGAGCGCACACCGGGCCTGTTTGTCCTGTTCGACGAAGACCACTTCGGCTTCATCTGGCTAGAGCTCAAGTCGTTCAGCCTTTACAGCCGCCTGACGGACCGGCTGGCCCACGCCTATGCCCCCGACATGGAGCGCTTTGAGGCCATGCTGCGCAACATGCAGTCTTGGACATCCTGATGGGGCAGACAGACACAGGCTTACCTAGACCCCGTACACACATCCCGAGTGTTGACCGCACCTGGAAAACATTTGGGAACCTAGTTGTAACCAATAACTAAGGCCCGTTGTTTTTTCCTGATCAGGTGATGTGGTTAGGCAAAACTCTTGGTCTTAATTATCACTCATGTATGTATATCTTTCCCCTATAGAACCCCGAAATGCTTACACACAGAAAAGCCCCATATTTACTACCCCTGTAGAATCCCTCTCTACTGTACACAGCTTCACAATCCCAAATCACCTCCACACTGTCCCACACATTTCTGGCTCTGGCCAGAAACAACCTTTTGCCCTACCACCTAGGCACCTGAAGTATCCTTGCTCCCTGTCCCATGTTTCCCCTCTTTTCACCTCCACACGACATCGGTATCTCTGCTGCGGCATACCCAGAGGTCATATGATATGACAAAGGCTTCCTTAACAGCTTAGTTATTAATTTTTAAACCAGAGAAGAGGATTTTACTTTTCATCCCACAAACCCCAGAACAAACGCTCTGTGCCTCTGAGTTGTAATGTATACATCATGTCTATATTGCCTAATGCTACAGTGCCTTGCAAAGTATTCATCCCCCTTGGCATTTTTCCTATTTTGTTGCATTACAACCTTTAATTTAAAATGATTTTTATTTTGATGTCATAATTGACATGCAGAAAATGGTCCAAATTGGTGAAGTGAAATGAAAAAAACAAGTTAAAGAAAATTCACAAAAAGGGGAAAAGTGGTGCGTGCATATGTATTCATCCACTTTGCTATGAATCCCATAAATAAGATCTGGTGCAACCAATTATCTTCGGAAGTCCCATATTTGGTTAAATAAAGTCCACCTGTGTGCAATCTAATTGTCACATGATCTGTCACATGATCTCTGTATATATACACCTGTTTTGAAAGGCCCCAGAGTCTGCAACACCACTAAGCAAGGGGCACCACCAAGCAAGCGGCACCATCAAGACCAAGTAGCTGTCCAAGCAGGTCAGGGACAAAGTTGTGGAGAAGTACATATCAGGGTTGGGTTATAAAAAAATATCTGAAACTTTGAACATTCCACAGTGCACCATCTCGCCAACAGCCAATGAAATTGCAGGGCGCCAAATACAAATCAACAGAAATCTCATAAATCAAATGTCTCAAACACATAAGTATTAGGCACCATTTTAAAGATACAATTCTCGTTAATCCAGCCATAATGTCTGATTTCAAAAATGTTTTACAGTGAATGCTCCACAAACGATTATGTTAGGTCACCACCAATTCCAACCATTTTTCCAGCCAAAGAGAGGAGTCACAAAAAGCACAAATAGAGATAAAATTAATCACTAACCTTTGATGATCTTTATCAGATGACACAATACATGTATGTTTTGTTCGGTAAAGTTCATATTTATATCCAAAAATCTTACTTTACATTGGCGTGTTACGTTCAGTAGTTCCAAACATGCAGTGATTTTGCAGAGAGCCGCGTGAATTCACAGAATAATAATAAATAAATAATATAAATAATAATATAAATAATATAATACATTTAGAATAATAAATGTTGATGAAAAAAAACTATTATACATGTAACTTTAGATACACTTCTCCTTAATGCAACCGCTGTGTCAGATTAAAAAAAAAAACGGAAAAAGCATAATCTGAGAACGGCGCTCAGAGCCCAAACCAGCCAGAGAAATATCCTCCATGTTGGGTAGTCAACATTATTCATAAATAGCATTATAAATATTCACTTACCTTTGATGATCTTCATCAGAATGCACTCCCAGGAATTGCAGTTCCACAATAAATGCTTGTTTTGTTTGATAATGTCCATCATTTATGTCCATTTATGTCCAATAGCTTCTTTTGTTAGGGCGTTTGGTAAACAAATCCAAAAGCGCGATCCGGTCCATTCGGACAAAATGTTCAAAAAGTTATATTACAGGTCGAAGAAACTTGTCAAACTAAGTATAGAATCAATCTTTAGGATGTTTTTATCATTAAAGGTCAATAATGTTCCAACCGGAGAATTCCATTGTCTGTATAAAAGCAATGGAACGAGAGCTGCCTCTCAAGGGAAAGCGTGTGGCTGAGAACGAGGCTGTAGTCAAACCCCTTAGTCAAACAGCTCCCATCCGGCACCCCTTCACATGAGAAGCCTGAAACAATGTTCTAAAGACGGTTGACATCTAGTGGAAGCCCTAGGAAGTGCAAAATAACCCATATCCCACTGTGTATTCGATAGGGGTGAGTTCAAAAACTACAAAACTCAGATTTCCCACTTCCTGTTTGGATTTCTCAGGTTTTTTTCTATCCACTACAAATAATATGCATATATTAGCATCTGGGACGGAGTAGGAGGCAGTTCACTCTGTGCACGCTATTCATCCAAAAGTGAAAATGCTGCCCCCTATCCCAAACAAGTTTTAAATCCATTATTAAAAAATGGAAAGAATATGGCAACTCAACAAACCTGACAAGAGGGCGGCCCACCAAAACTCATGGACCAAGCAAGGAGGGCATTAATCAGAGAGGAAACTAAGAGACCAAAGATAACCCTGAAGGAGCTGCAATGCTTTATGGAAGAGTTGCCATAATGGGCTTTATGGAAGAGTTGCCATAAAGAGTTGCCATATAAAAGCCATTGCTTAAAGAAAAAAATAACAAACACGTTTGGTGTTCGCCAAAAGGCATGTGGGAGACTCCCCAAACATATGGAAGAAGGTACTCTGGTCAGATGACACTCAAATTTAGCTTTTTGGCCATCAAGGAAAACGCTATGTCTGGCACAAACCCAACACCTTTCATCACCCCGAGAACACCATCCCCACAGTGAAGCATGGTGGTGGCAGCATCATGCTGTGGGGATGTTTTTCATTGGCAGGGACTGAGAAACTGATCAGAATTGAAGGAATGATGGATGGTGCTAAATACAGGGAAATTGTTGAGGGGAAACCTGTTTCCGTCTCCCAGAGATTTGAGACTGGGATGGAGGTTCACCTTCCAGCAGGACAATGACCCCAAGTATACTGCTAAAGCAATACTCGAGTGGTTCCACATTTAAATGTCTTGGAATGGCCTAGTCAAATACCAGACCTCAATCCAATTGTGAATCTGTGGTGTGACTTAAAGATTGCTGTACACCAGCAGAACCCATCCAACTTGAAGGAGTTGGAGCAGTTTTCCTTGAAGAATGGGCAAAAATCCCAGTGGCTAGATTTGCCAAGTTTATAGAGACATACCCCAAGAGACTTGCAGCTGTAATTGCTGCAAAAGGTGGCTCTACAAAGTATTGACTTTGGGGGTGATGAATAGTTATGCACGCTCAAGTTCTGTTTGTCTCATTTGTTTCACAATAAAAACATATTTTGCATCTTCAAAGTGGTAGGCATGTTGTGTAAATCAAATTATATAAACCCCCCAAAAAATAAATTTTAAATCCAGGTTTTAAGGCAACAAAATAGGAAAAATGCCAAGGGTGGGTAAATACTTTTGCAAGTCATTGTAAGAGAGGTGAGTGGAATTTCTACTAAAACTTATTCTTTAATGATTTTGTTTGGATGCATGCTGTATTTTCAGTTTAATGCCACCTGTTTCCAATACTCTTATTCACAATCTGAGACACTTTTGGTTTGCTATATATTAGTGTGTACATTGCTCTTCGTTTGGTTCACAGGTGGCATTATGGTGTTAGAAAAGATCTCCGGTGCTTTTACTCTTTTCGTCTCATGGTCAAGGAAAATATAATGTATTTTAATATTACAATATTACGCAATTGGGCATTTGCATATCAGAAATTGCTACTTTTTATTTTCAAAATACTTCTAATGGATAGTATGTAGTAAAATGGAAATATTTAATGACTGGATGTTTCAACATATTAGTATTTTCTACATGTTGGCAAAAAGCTTACGCTGTACTGTCGCTGTATCAGCCATTTGTATTTAGACTGATAGCATATTGCCCTATTGGATGCTTTTAACAGGATGTTATAAAGGTATTGCAACACCCGTTAGGATCATCGCTACACAAAATGCTATTCAGGGTTCTCATCTTTATTCCCATTTGGACCCCAGGAAGAGTAGCTGCTGCTGCCTTAGTAGCAGCTAATGGGGACCCTACTGAATACTAAATCATACTGTACATTTACATTGCAAAAAGTGTATGACTGTTCTTGGCAGTACAGTGGATGGTTTTGTCCCAACTCCTCTATGGATTCCTTTCCTTCATGACCGGGACCGGAAGAGTTTTCCACCATGTGGTTTCCCCCCCATCTTCTCCTGACGACAGGTCAGTGATCATGGAGGGCAGGACATAAGGAAAGGAAGCTAAGTTGATAGTATTGAGACAGTCACTAACTCCGAGGCTCCATTCAAAGCAGTTCTTTTGTATCAGACTGCAGCTTTACTAACGTTTGAAAAAAAAGCTCTAGCGAGAGTAAAGAAGTAATATATATTAATGAATGGAACCTATTTAATAAGCTTATTTTAAATATTTTTTGGGACAGCTGTAGAAATATTTGCATCATTACTTGGTTGATTTGAGTTTTGTAAGTAGCGCTTCTGTGGTCAGCTGTTTAAATGAAGCACCTTTAAATTGAGTCTTGCGCTTTGTAAATCGTCAATCCCAGAGGCACAACCCTGCTTGAAACTGTTAGACCTGTTGAACTGCTCACTCTGACTTCAGTTCTGCAGTTTAAGTGTACTTTCTCTTAACAATAATAAAAAAGAATAACTCTTTCGCTTCTGTTTTTCCTCTTTCCCATTTCACACGTTTTGGAGCATAGCATAAGGTAACCAGTCCAACCAGTATGCATAATAATACTGTCCACACACAAAGGCGATTCCTAGATTTTGTTTAATTTGAGTATAGGCTAGAGTCAGACCAATTATGCACCAAAGAAATCTTAAATCAGTTTTGTTAAATTGCCAAACGTAAAATGCAGTCGGCTTTGTATTGTATAGTGGCACAATCCTAATTTGTTATGTGTGGGGGCTTGGGCTCATAAGGTCTAATATACAAATGGGTGTTTCGAATGAATAATCACCTTTTGAAAGCGCTGTGCATTCAGTTGTTAGGTTTTGAAACAACATCCACAATGACCATGTTTTCCTATCAGTTTCAACCGTTTTAAACTTCTTTCTTCAAATTGATCAATCACAGTGAGGCAAGTTTTAAAATGAAATTGTATTTGTCACGTGCCGAATATAACGTGTAGACCTTACTGTGAAATGCTTACAAGCCCTTAACCAACAATGCAATTTTAAGAATTTTCCACATTGAATGACCTTCGTGTATTTTAAAGTAATGATGGACTGTCGTTTCTCTTTGCTTATTTGAGATTTTCTTGCCATAATATGGACTTAGTCCAATTTGGTAAAAGACCATCTTCTGTATACCACCCCTACCTTGTCACAACACAACTGATTAGCTCAAACGCATTAAGAAAGAAATTCCGCAAATGAACTTTTAAGAAGGCACACCTGTTAATTGAAATGCATTCCAAGTGACTACTTCATGAAGCTGGTTAAGAGAATGCCAAGAGTGTGCAAAACTGTCATCAAGGCAAAGAGTTGCTGTTTGAAGAATCTCAAATATAAAATATATTTAGACTTTTTTGGTTACTACATGATTCCATATGTGTTATTTCATAGTTTTGATATCTTCACTTATTCTACAATGTAGAAAATAGTAAAAATAAAGACAAACCCTTGAATGAGTAGGTGTTCTAAAACTTTTGACTGGTAGTGTACATGGGGTACTGGTACAGAGTCAATATGCGGGGGCAACAGTTGAGGTAATTGAGGTAATATGTACATGTAGGTAGAGTTAAAGTGACTATTCATGGATAATAAACAGAATAGTAGCAGTGTAAAAGAGAGGGGCATTGCAAATAGTCTGGGTAGCCATTTCATTAGCTGTTCTGGAATCTTATGGCTTGAGGGTAGAAGCTGTTGAGAAGCCTTTTGGACCTAGCCTTGGCGCTCTGGTATCGCTTGCCGTGCGGAAGCAGAGAGAACAGTCTATGACTAGGGTGGTTGGAGTCTTTGACCATTTTTAGGTCCTTCCTCTGACACCGCCTGGTATAGAGTTCTGGATGGCAGGAAGCTTGACCCAATGATGTACTGGGCCGCACGCACTACCCTCTAGTGCCTTGCGGTCAGAGGCCGAGCAGTTGCCATACCAGGCAGTGATGCAACCCGTCAGGATGCTTTTGATGGTGCAGCTGTCAAACTTTTTGAGGATTTGAGGACCCATGGCAAATCTTTTCAGTCTCCTGAGGGGGCATAGGCTTTGTCGTGCCCTCATCATGACTGTCTTGGTGTGCTTGGACCATGATAGTTTGTTGGTGATGTGGACACCAAGGAACTTGGCGCTCTAAACCTACTCCACTACAGCCCCGTTGATGAGAATGGGGGTGTGCTCTGTCCTTCTTTTCCTGTATTCCACAGTCATCTCCTTTGTCTTGATCATGTTGAAGGAGAGGTTGTCGTCCTTGCACCACACGGCCAGGTCAGTGACCACCTCCCTATAGGCTGTCTCATTGCTGTCTGTGATCAGGCTTACCACTGTTTTGTCATCAGCAAACTTAATGATGGTGTGGGAGTCGTGCCTGGCCATGTGGTCATGAGTGAACAGAGTACAGGAGGGGACTGAGCACGCACCCCTGAGGGACCCCCGTGTTGAGGATCAGCGTGGTGGATGTGTTGTTACCTACCCTTACCACCTGGGGGCGGTCTGTCAGGAAGACTAGGATCCAGTTGCAGAGGGATGTATTTAGTCCCAGGGCCCTTAGCTTAGTGATGAGCTTTGGTGTTGAGCTGTAGTCAGTGAATAGCGTTCTCACATAGGTGTTCCTTTTGTCCAGGTGGGAAAGGGCAGTGTGGAGTGCAATAGAGATTGCATAATCTGTGGATCTGTTAGGGAGGTATGCAATTTGGAGTGGGTCTAGGCTTTCTGGGATAATGGTGTTGATGTGAGCCATGACCAGCCTCTCAAAGCACTTCATGGCTACAGATGTGAGTGCTACGGGTCGGTAGTCATTTAGGCAGGTTACCTTTAGTGTTCTTGGGCACTTGCCAGTTGGTCAGCGCATGGTCGGAGTACGAGTCCTGGTAATCCGTCTGGCTCTGCAGCCTTGTGAATGTTGACCTGTTTAAAGGTCTTACTCACATCGGCTATGGAGAGCGTGATCACACAGTCGTCCGGAATAGCTGATTTTCTCATGCATGTTTCAGTGTTACTTGTCTAGAAGCAAACATAGAAGTAATTTAGCTTGTCTGGTAGAGTCACTGGGTAGCTCGCAGCTTTGCTTCCCTTTTGTAGTTTGTAATAGTTTGCAAGCCCTGCCACATCCGACGAGTGTCTGAGCCAGTGTAGTATGATTCAATCTTAGTTCTGTATTGATGCTTTGCCTGTTTGATGGTTTCTTCGGAGGGCATAGCGGGATTTCTTCTAAGCTTCCAGGTTAGAGTCCTGCTCATTGAAAGTGGCAGCTCTACCCGTTAGCTCAGTTCGGATGTTGCCTGTAATCCATGGCTTCTGGTTGGGGTATGTACGTACAATCACTGTGGGGACAACGTCATCGATGCACTTATTGATGAAGCCAGTGACTGATGTGGTGTACTCCTAAATGGCATCGGAAGAATCCCGGAACCTATTCCAGTCTGTGCTAGCAAAATATTCTGGAAGCTTAGCATCTGCTTCATCTAACAACTTTTTTATTGACCGAGTCACTGATGTTTGCTGCTTTAGTTTTTGCTTGTAAGCAGGAATCAAGAGAATATAATTATGGTCAGATTTGCCAAATGGAAGGAGAGCTTTGTATGCATCTCTGTGTGTGGTGTAAAGGTGGTCTAGAGTTTTTTTCCCCCTCTGGTTGCACATTTAACATGCTTGTAGAAATTCGGTCAAACCGATTTAAGTTTCCCTACATTGAAGTCCCCAGCCACTAGGAGCGCTGCCTCTGGATGAGAATTTTCCTGTTTGCTTATGGCCATATACAGCTCATTGAGTGCGATCTGAGTGCCAGCATCGGTTTGTGGTGGTAAATAGACACCTATGAAATGTATTGAAGAAAACTCTTGGTAAATAGTGTGGTCTACAGCTAATCATGAGATACTCTACCTCAGGCGAGCAAAACCTCAAGACCTCCTTAGATATTGTCCACCAGCTTTTGTTTACAAATATACATAGACAGCCACCCCTTGTCTTACCAGAGGCCACTGTTCTATCCTGCAGATACAGTGTATAAGTGAACCCCAAATCAATGTAGTTCTCATCATATTTGCGCCTCTTTGATGGTCCAACATCCCTGTCTGTTGTTCGGTGCTTTCTTGGGTAAGGGGGCAGTAGCTCTTTTGCTGCATCAGATTCACAACTGTGAGTGTCCATGCTAGCTGGGCTAACAACAAATGTAGAATTACTGACGCTAGCATTGGATGTGCTCGTGGAAGCAGAACAACTTGTGTCGTCGACAGGTGCAGGTGTAGTACTGCTGGTAGTTGCAGTACTACCAGTAGAGTTGGTATGTGTCTCTATGGACGCGGGCAATATATCTTTTTTTAACCATTTATCCATTTTCGTTTGGCTACATACAGATCTCGTTAGTGAAATTCCCGCGGGGTGTACCAGTGAATGTGATTGGATGTTTATTATTTGACTAGGCTATCTGTATTTAGCATTGTGTTGTTATTTCACTGAACACAAGATAGTTTAATTTTATTTCTGGCAGTGAAACAATGCGACTTGGGTGAGGTTTTTTTCTAACCCAACAGTTTAACCTCCTTGGAAAATATAAATTGACTGTTTGAAAATGTGAAGAAATATCTTTTTTTTTTTATGTATTTTTTATTATTATAAAAAAAGACAATGTGAATCACATTTTTATTTGGCGTACCCCCGACGGCATTGCGCGTTCCCCTGGGGTCTCACTTTTTTCCCCCTCAATGTGTTCCGGTACCTCAAAGCCCCCCTGGGTATGAACTGACAAATAGGTGAGCGGCTGCTCTTGTGTCTCAAACCATAGAAAGTGTAGGCTAATGCATGTTTTCATGATGATTTGGATTGGGGTGTTTGTAGCCTAATCAGTCTAATTGAGGTGTAGACTATAACATAATGCAGTTGAGTGCTTAAACTTGTAACGAGGCTTCATGGGATTTATTGTATCATAAAGTCATGTGGTTTTGTTGCATCCAATGGCAGTGTTTGTGATAAACAAACGCAAGGAGCCACTTGTGGATTCGACAGCTCCAATGCAGTTCCGACGCCGCCAAAAGCTATGCTGGTGTCAGCTAATGCAGATCTGATCAAATCTAGCCCTGAGTTGGAATTTGTAGTGGCTGTTTAAAGCAAACTGATGCATGAATTACACTTTCTACTGACTCAGAATACTTTGTGTCCTTGACTTCCAAGCCTATTGCTGTTGTAAGAGCAGGAATGGTAAACATAGCATCCCCAAACAACTTAGTGAGTACATCAGGGTTTTTCACCCGATTTACAGAGGTTCCCAGGTATTCATCTGCTATCAGCTCAGTTATCCACTGATCCTTTGGCTGAAGGAGACAAATACCATTTAGTGGAGCCACATTTTAATATGTGCAATGTCTTGGCAGGTGTGACTGCAGTCTCTTAGATCAGGGTAGAATAATGCCAGCAAAGGCATGACCTGCTCCCGATCAATTCCATCCACCCAACCAGGAATTAACAATGAAGGAAAAGCAGCCAACAAGTGCTCAGCATATGTGAGAACTCCTTCCAGACGGTTGGAAAGCATTCCAGGTGTAGCTAGTTGAGAGAATGCCAAGAGTGTACAAAGCTCTCATCAAGGCAAAGGGTGGCTACTTTGAAGAATCTCAAATATAAAATATATTTGGTTACTACATGATTACATATGTTTTATTTCATACTTTTGATCTCTTCACTATTATGCCACAATGTAGAAAATAGTACAAATTAAGAAAATCCCTGGAATGAGTAGGTGTGACCAAACTTTTGACTGGTACAGTATATAGATAAATAAATAAATAGCTCTATTACTATGCAATTGCTAAAGAATTTTATAACATGTTACTACAGTTAAAGATATTCCTGAAATAACAACTTACTGTTGTTAACTTAGTGTTATCCAAGTCACGTAAAATATCACATTCAATATTGTTGTTATACATTTTTAAATAAATTCTCAAAGCTGACTTAAGTTTGCCAGTAGCCTACCAAATTCGTCAGTGTTGGCTCCAGTCATGAACGGTACCTTGTGCATTTCATGGTTTTGGAAACTCCAACTTGGGCAGGAACTGCCCATCTACAGTCACACCACAATACAACAATTGATTCTTTAAAAAGACAGAAGTTGAAAACATGGATTATTTAAGTAAAAAAAAAGGAAAGTCACACGTCATTCAAGCAGTATCCCTGTTTTAGGCTCAAATAATTTGTTTCCAGGACATCACTTGAGGTAGCTGTGATGAAAATAGTATATTGATGTGATGTAGACCTTGAACTGTGTTGATTTTTGTTTGGTGGAGACAGAGTTTGAAAATACCTGGGCCACAGACAACGGGTCAAAGCTCATGGTAACATCCATAGCTGTACCACTCAGCTATTGCACGATGGAACAGATCAGCAAACAACAGTGAATGAAGCTGCCAATTACTAACAATATTAAGAGCCCTGACAAAGGCCATGCAGCCGAAACGCATCAGAGTTCTTGAACTTTGTTTTCATTGAAAATGCCATACAAATAAAGGCATTTTAATTAATTATATGAAGAATGCCTTGGTCATCCTTTATTTTTAATGACCAATTTACCCCTTTTACCAAAGAGCATCTTCTGTCTACCAAAACCTACTATTATGTACCTGAGCAGCGCTTCCCTTCCTCCTTTTATCCCTAAATATTAAGAGCCTGTTCAAAAGCGCTAACAATCTGTGTGTGTGTGGATCCTCACCAGTACTGATACGCTCACCCCACCTGCAGACTCTGCAAATACGGTGACCTACTTGGAGTTGCCCCAAAAGTTGTAATTGTGCTCCTGGACTAATTTTACACCAGGCATGTTAATTTTAACACTCATTCAGTGTTTATATAGATCCACTCTCATCAGTGTTAATTTAACACTTTTGTGGTGTTAAAATTGAAACACTGTTTGTTAAGACATAATGCTTCAGATACAGTCATGCCTTATCTAAGAAAAGGGGAAAAAACTATGTTTATTTATTTTTATTTTATTTCACCTTTATTTAACCAGGTAGGCCAGTTGAGAACAAGTTCTCATTTGCAACTGCGACCTGACCAAGATAAAGCAAAGCAGTGTGACAAAAAAAACACAGATGAGCAGCAAACTCCAATTCTCATTTCCTGTTTGAACAGCATCACTCAAAATCAAGGGAAAGTTTCCCACAAGACAGGGTTTGAATAGGATTAAGTGCTATGCTATTTCCACTGTTCTCTAGCTTGACTTTAGTTGGACGGTTTTTGCGTTCCATGTACTGTACCCATAGTTAAACGAGTAGCTTCTAGAGAGAAGCGCATGTTTCTATTTAAAAACAATTCTGAGACATATTCAAACAACAATTTTAACTCAAATGGAGCCACGCCTTCAAGAATGTCATGCATTATGTCCACAGAAAGATTACTACAAACATGGAAGTGCTGAAAACTGTTTAGTTTAGAATTTTTCTTCACACCATACACAGATGGGAGCTGTGGGACTGATTCAAATGCATTTCAAATGTATCTTTACCACGCAAAACAATCTTAGAGTCATCCTCACTGTAAACCGTCTGAGCATTAGACTTTTCTATCAAACAGAACTGGCAAAAGTAATGACCACTGAAGGACTCTGTGGAACCAAGGACTGCATGCATCCCCAAATTGTCTCCAGTTATTTGGCAGATTAACTATATCAGTTGAAAAAGGCAAATTTACACCATGACTCTCCAGTTTAACATCATTAACCAAGGGCTCCAGAATGACATCACAGCCATATTTCTTTTGATCTTGATAACGAATCAAGACCCATTTGATTATTGGGGTTGTTCTTTGCAAAAGTGTAAAAAGGATGAACATTTAAGAAGGCAATAAACAAGTGAACTCTTACCAATGTCCCTTCCGCCAGAGCGCACATGCACTATATTGAGCTGGACAATAAATGTCCTGAGGTGCTCAAATTCCAGTCTTGCAAAATCTATGTTGATTACAAAGTAGAGCAATAACTAGTGTGTCATATCGACATTTATAAACTGGGTGGTTCGAGCCCTGAATAGTGATTGGCTGAAAGCTGTGGTATAGCTGACCGTATACTATGGGCATGACAAAACAAAGAATTTTACTGCACTTATATGTTGGTAACCAGTTTATAATAGCAATAAGGCTCCTCTGGGGGTTGTGATATATGGCCAATATACCACGGCTAAGAGCTGTGTCCTAGCACTCTGTGTTGCGACGTGCCTAAGAATAGCCCTTAGCTGCGGTATATTTGCCATATACCACACCCACCCAGGCCTTATTTCTTAACTATATTCATAAACAAAGATACATTTAAAAAACAGACTATAATACCATCAAAAGTTATGTCAATGTGGGCAGATAACTTTAAAATGCGCCTCTTTTGGTGGTCATTACAAGAGTAGCTGCAGCAGCTAATGGGGATCCATAATAAATAAACACAAATACTAAACATTATGTTGCAGTTGCTGATAATGGCAAACTCCTCAGTATTTAAACAAAAGAAAGACCATCTTAGACACACACCTAGAGGAAATAAGAACTCACAATACTATGTTGTCAGCAAATTAAGAAGTGTAACCAAACATGGTAATCATATTAAGACGCTTTGTTAAGTTGTTGAATGTGGAAATTAGGAAAAGTTTCCCAGCCTCATCCAACAACATCTAATTGGAGACGTATTTGTCTAGGTCAGTTGGAACTGAAGCTGGTGGCTGGGTCTCTGCCATCCCTTCCTCGATTGGTCTCTGTCATCCCTGCCTCAATCTCTGGTGGCTGGGTCTCTGCCATCCCTGCCTCAATCTCTGGTGGCTGGGTCTCTGCCATCCCTGCCTTGGTTGCTGGTGACTGGGTGGCAGGAGTTGACCTCTTCTTATGATCCTTAGAGTTAAGAATATTGGTGTGCTTTATAGATGTTATTTTTTTCTGGTGTTTGACTAGCGAAGCTGTAACCAGTTGGCCTGGCTGAGAGTGGGGTCTGATTACAGAAGATATAGATACTCACTCAGGAGTTGTAGAATAGGGACACAAAAACAGATATAAGTTTCCCGAAACTCCAGTTAATTGCACAGATGCGGTGGTACAAGTCAGTGGGGGCTCTAGCTGCAGCGCCATGGAATAAGAGCTCAATGGTGACACAGAGCTAAGGTGAGCACAACATATTGTTCACTACACAAACACATAAGGGGGGTCAACACAGCCGGACATCTTACTGTAATAATATTGTTGTGAAATATGTCAGTTTAAGCATGCCTTGGTTTAACATATTACTCATATTTGATAAACAATTAAGATGCAACTTTACAGATTTCTGTCACCGCAGTCCAAGGATTCTGCTGGGGTCATATTTACACCGACTGGAGGAAATATCCAGACATCTGGTGTCATGGGCCTGGCGCTTTTTGTTTGGTCCTCGAATACAAACATGAAAATCAAATGTAGCTACATTTACTAACATACTGTATAATACATACTTAATGACTACATATTATGTACTATTAGCTCATTTTGGAATACTGTAAACAAACGGTATCCTTTCAGTTGAGCATACTAACACTCCTGTCTACTGGAAGTTGATGCTGTTTGTTAGCATAGCTAACAAATTACTAGCTAGACATCTTACGACTTCATTAACAATTTCGATTGAGAACGAACGACGACTATACCACTTAGCTAAGCTAAGCATTAAGTGAATAATCAAGTCAATAAACTTTGGGTAGTTAGTTAGATAGGATACAATTAATATACTGGCAAGTTCGATGTATTAGTAGCCAACTAACGTTAGGTAGCTAGCTAACATACAAGCAACTGCTGTAATGATATGCTATGCAATTTGTAAGGCTAGCGTAACTAACAAAATGTCAGGCAATATAAAGCATAACGTAACTGATTTGAAAAGTCATTACTTTATTACATTGCTCAATATTTTCTTAACATTTGTCATAATTAGATAAAGCAATTAATATGTATCTGCCCTCGTCGAACTTCAGCTGCATATTTTTCTTCAAATCTGAAAATGTTGTGAAGCTACGCCCATTTTCTGAAGAATTTCATTATAGGCCCTAAAAGCACAGAAATAGTGTTCACTTCTTGTTTACTTCGTATTTTTGGCGAATGTAGGCCGACATCCGGGAACTTTTGGAATACTAACTATATTCATACTATTTACCAATAAGAATACTGTTGCGCCTGCTCCAGTTCTCCCTCTCTGGCACTCGAGGGCGCCAGGTTGCCCTTCATTACGCACACACATCAGCGCTCATTAGACTCACCTGGATTCTTTTACCTTGTTGATTGCCCCAGCTATATCTGTCTGTTCCTCCATTGGTTCCCTGTGTCAGCATTAATGTCATTATGTTTTCATGTCCAGACGCTGTCCTATGTCCATTGTTAATTAAATGTTCACTCCCTGTACTTGCCTCATCTACCAGCGTCGATCCTTACAAATACTACATACTCAATTCACGTAACAAATAGTATGGTTAGTATGAGTATTCAAACACAGCTATAGTTTGATGCCATTCCATTTACTCCATTCCAGCCATTATTATGAGCCATCGTCCCCTCAGCAGCCTCCACTGGGCTCCTTGACTACGATCTTTATGCAGTTGAAGTCAGAAGTTTACATACACCTTAGCCAAATACATTTAAACGTGGTAGCTTCAGGCATTTGGAAATTGCTCCCAAGGATTAACCAGACTTGTGGAGGTCTACATTTTTTGGGCGATTTCTTGGCGGATTTCTTTTGATTTTCCCATGATGTCAAGCAAAGAGGCACTGAGTTTGAAGGTAGGCCTTGAAATACATCCACAGGTACACCTCCAATTGACTCAAATGATGTCAATTAGAGTAACAGAAGCTTCTAAAGCCATGACATCATTTTCTGGAATGTTCCAAGCTGTTTAAAGGCATGTAAACTTCTGACCCACTGGAATTGTGATACAGTGAGTTATTAGTGAAATAATCTGTCTGTAAAGAATTGTTGGGAAAATTACTTGTCATGCACAAAGTAGATGTCCTAACCGACTTGCCAAAATGATAGTTTGTTAACAAGAAATTTGTGTAGTTGAAAAATGAGATTTAATGACTCCAACCTAAGTGTATGTAAACTTCCGACTTCAACTTTATGTAACAGTTTAAACTTTACGTCCGTCCCCTTGCCCCAACCTGGGCGCGAACCAAGGACACTCTGCACACGCCAACAGTCGTACACTCGAAACATCGCTACCCATCGCTCCACAAAAGCCACGGCCCTTGCAGAGCAAGGGGAACCACTACTTCAGGGTCTCAGAGCAAGTGACGTCACCGATTGAAACGCCACTAGCGTGCACCACCGCTAACTAGCTAGCCATTTCACATCGGCTACATATACAGAGATGGCTGTTGTTTGCAGGATAAGAAGTGTAATAATTAACATGTCAGACAAGTTCTCCAAATAATTATATCTGTCATTTTTTTAATGTATCTATAACCAAGAAAATAAGAACAAAATATTATATTTCCCTATACCACCCACCCATGGACAAAGAGAACAATTTTACAATTCTAAATTATTTTTATCCCTCAAATGAATTTTTAAGATTAAAATTCAATGTAGAGCGTAGTTCTATTGACCTCTTTTCCATTGACCTCTTTTCCGTATCGATGGCGTGGTTTGTGTCATTGATGATGTCGTTTTAGGTCCTGTTGTGATGTAATGCCATATTTACACGCTAGTCGGAAGTAGGAAACTTGGCTTTTCTCCATAATTGTCGGCTCCACGCTCTCTAAAGCCTCCATGCACAGGGTTGCCATTCAGGATTTCTGGGACAATTGTAGTCTATTAATTTCTTTGCCATTGTAGGCTACCGTAGCCTACCATTTGATAACAATAACTATGTTGAAATGACAATATAACTGGAGTCATGATAAATCAATTTGTGCCACTTGTGTAGCCTACTTGGACCTGGCAAATTGATTTAATAAATATCCTTTAACTCAGTTTGTTGTAATCTTGTGTTATTTATGCAATTATTAATGGCCATCTTTAGTTAAATTAAATTCAAAGTTATCAGTTGTGATCATGGTCACAGCTCTATCACAAATGTATCATTCGCCACATTTAATGTCAGTTTCACTGTGGACTACTGTCAGTTTCACTGTGAGATGTTGTCCTATCAAGGGCTATATGCTACCTGCATCTATACTGAACAAAAATATAAACGAGTTCATATAAGGAAATCATGTAATTTAAATAAATAAATTAGGCCCTAATCTATGGGTTTCACATGACTGGGCATGGATGCAGTCATGGGTGGGCCTGGGAGGGCATAGGCCCATCCACATGGCAGCCAAGCCTACCCACTGGGGAGCCAGGCCCAGCTAATCAGAATGAGTTTTTTTTTGCCACAAAAGGGGCTTTATTATAGACATAAATACTTCTCAGCACCCATTCAATTCTCTGGCAATAGCTCTGGTGGACATTACTGCAGTCATTCCTGCAGGCAGCATGTCAACGCTCTCTCTAAACTTGAGACATATGTGGCTTTGTGTTGTGTGACAAAACTGCACATTTTAAAGTGGCCTTTTATTGTCCCCCAGCACAAGGTGCACCTGTGTAATGATCATGCTGTTAAATCTGCTTCTTGATATGTCACACCTGTCAGGTGGATGGATTATATTGACAAAGGAGAAATGCTCACCAACAGGGATGTAAAGAAGTTTGTGCACAAAATTGGAGAAGTAAGCTTTTTGTGCATATGGAAAATGTCTGAGATTTTATTTCAGCTCATGAAACATGGGACAAACACTTAACATGTTGCGTTTATATTTTTGTTCAGTATAGCTCAGTAAACCATTGCAAAGTTGAATTGCAATTATAAACCTAGATTTTAATCAGAAACCTATGCCTATTGACTTATTTCAATCTCGCAAATAGGCCATTTATAAAGGTTTGCAGTCTTAACATCTCAAATCAAATCTTATGCATTCTGGAGCAAGAGACACTCCGCACCCAACGTTAAACTAGGGGAAAATGGCACGCAGATGGAAGTACAGGCAGAGACTTGTGACCAGTTTCTGGAACTGTTGGCGAAGAGACTACTTGCTGGATCTAAAGTCAGCACACCGCTGTGACACACCACAGCCCACCCCACTGAAAGCGGGTGACGTTGTACTCATTGGAGAAGATAACACACCTAGACAAACCTGGAAACTAGGAAAGATTGAGGAACTGTTTCCAGGCCGAGACGGCCTAGTTAGGTCATGTTCAGTTCGTACTGCTTCAGGGACTTTGTTGAGGAGACCTATTCAGTTGATATACAGCCCAGAGACTAGATGAACACAGTTGTTCATCGGGGGGGGATGTTGTAACTTTAATGTGTTACAGAGTTAATGTTTAAGTTAATTCATTGAGCTGTATCTAAAGATATTTCTTTACAGTTATTTACATATGTAATTGTATTGGTTAGTATTGAATTATGCTTTTGACTGCAAGTTCCAGAATGCCTTGCGACAGGAATGAGAGAGATAACAGCCAGTTATGTGCAGGTGAAAAGTGATTCAGCTGACATTCCGCTAGCATCTTACCTGCATTGCTCTGTAGAATCTAAAGTTGTTTAAATGTACCGTGAACAAGTATTATTACTAAAAGAAGCTTTCATATCAAACCCGACGTCCCAAGTCATTACTTTGAAGACAGTTCATCTAAAAGTCACATACACATGGTTAGCAGATGTTAATGCGAGTGTAGCGAAATGCTTGTGCTTCTAGTTCCGACAATGCAGTAATAACCAATGAGTAATCTAACCTAATAATTCCACAACTACTACCATATACACACAAGTGTAAAGGGATAAAGAATATGTACATAACGATATATGAATGAGTGATGGTACAGAACGGCATAGGCAAGATGCAGTAGATGGTATCGAGTACAGTATATACATTTGAGATGAGTAATGTAGGGTATGTAAACATAAAGTGGCATAGTTTAAAGTGGCTAGTGATAAATTTTTTTAACATCAATTTCCATCATTAAAGTGGCTGGAGTTGAGTCAGTATGTTGGCAGCAGCCAATCAATGTTAGTGGTGGCTGTTTAACAGTCTGATGGACTTGAGATAGAAGCTGTTTTTCAGTCTCTCGGTCCCTGCTTTGATGCACCTGTACTGACCTCGCCTTCTGGATGATAGCGGAGGGAACAGGCAGTGGCTCGGGTGGTTGTTGTCCTTGATGATCTTTATGGCCTTCCTGTGACATCGGGTGATGCAGGTGCCCTGGAGGGCAGGTAGTTTGCCCCCGGTGATGCGTTGTGCAGACCTCACTACCCTCTGGAGAACCTTACGGTTGTGGGCGGAGCAGTTGCCGTACCAGGCGGTGATACACCCCGACAGGATGCTCTCGATTGTGCATCTGTAGAAGTTTGTGAGTGCTTTTGGTGACAAGCCGAATTTCTTCAGCCTCCTGAGGTTGAAGCACGCTGTCTGTGTGGGTGAACCAATTCAGTTTGTCCGTGATGTGTACGCCGAGGAACTTAAAACTTACTACTCTCTCCAATACTGTCCCGTCGATGTGGATAGGGGGGTGTTCCCTCTGTTGTTTCCTGAAGTCCACAATCATCTCCTTTGTTTTGTTGACATTGAATGTGAGGTTATTTTCCTGACACCACACTCCGAGGGCCCTCACCTCCTCCCTGTAGGCCGCCTCGTCGTTGTTGGTAATCAAGCCTACCACTGTAGTGTTGTCCGCAAACTTGATGATTGAGTTGGAGGCGTGCATGGCCACGCAGTCGTGGGTGAATAGGGAGTACAGGAGAGGGCTTAGAACGCACCCTTGTGGGGCCCCAGGGTTGAGGATCAGCGGGTGGAGATGTTACCTACACTCACCACCTGGGGGCGGCCCGTCAGGAAGTCTAGCACCCAGTTGCACAGTTCGGGGTCGAGACCCAGGGTCTCGAGCTTGATGACGAGTTTGGAGAGTACTATGGTGTTAAATGGCACATAATAACGGCACAACTGCCAGAGAATTGCCGGAAATTTTTAAGTTCATCCCAGTGTTTCTTGCACAGAGATTTTGAGATCCTCTGTCCAACTTATCACTCAAACTCACCTGTCAGATTTATCTATAGTTATGCACATTCACAAACCGGATTTATCTACAATTATTAACTGTGTGGTTTGAGCCCTGAATGCTGATTAGTTGAAAGCCGTGGTATATCAGACTGTGTACCACAGGAAGGAGAAAAAAAAACGTTTTACTATTCTAATTACGTTGGTAAACAGTTTAAAATAGCAATAAGGCACCTAAGGGGGTTGTGGTATTTGGCCAATATACCACGGCAAAAGGGTATGTCTTAAGAACATCCAAATACCACACCTCCTCGGCCTTACTGCTTAATAATAGCAGTCAAAACAAGTTAAATCGACATCCATTGATGGAAAATGTTCTGGAGAGTTTTTAATAATGTATCTTATCTTTTCTCTTGCGAAATTCTTAAACTCTTATTTTGATGTTAGGCTAAGAAGCTAAATTTAGTTTATGTCGTTAAAATTACGTCGATATTTAGCTCGATAACGTTATGGAAAAGGGTTTGATGGATAAATGTGGCAACTCGTCTCACTGCAAAAAAATCGGCTAGTAAGCACTTGTGAGCGGGTTTTCAGAGCTCACTGGTTAGACTTATTTTTCTAGTGCCTGGCAACCCATCGCAGCGGGTGGTCAGAGAAGAAACTGAGACGAAGTTCAGGCTTTTTCTCTCGCGAGGAAGGACGCCGTTATCGAAATCCCTACAAACAACACGAGAATTCATCATTCACACGGTAATATAACCCAATCTAACACCGTACATACCCCGTGAGCCAGAAATGGAGATACTGTATTCTTCGAACCTGCATTCAACATTTAATTTGGAGGATTATTAATATAAGATAAACCACATCATAAATTTACAACGCGGCCACGGATATGGGCATTGAGGCCTAGTGTACCATTGTATTGCGTGCTTGTTGTACTTAGCAAATGCGAATTATAAATGGTTAACGCTAGTTAGCTAGTTTAGTGTATCTTCTGCAATGGCAATTGTTTTTGCCCTGATATATTACATCTAAATACACAACTGTGACTCAATTTGTAGCCTCCTTTTTGTTGACGTTTTGTAAGATATGGCAGCATTCAGAAATGTTATTCCGTATTTACCATGCAAGTTAGCCCAGCTAGCTAAGTAGCCCACCTGCCGGGTAATGTCTGACATGTTAGCTTGTTTACTACTGTAATCATGGTTTGTCATGTAATAGCTTATCTTTCAGAATTTCTGCTGTTAAGAATACACATATACATGGATGAATCTAGGCTTATCTAGAATGTAAATTAGACGGGCTAACTAGCGAGCTGCTTTACAACTCACTTGAATTGGCCTATATCAACGTTTCCCAAACCTACTGGGGGACCCCAAAGGCTGTACGTTTGTTGTTTAACCCTAGCAGTACACGGCTTATTCAAACAATCAAAGTTTCATCATTTGAATCGGCTTTGTGAGGTTTCGAGGAGCGAGTGTGGGAAACGCTGGCCTAGATATCGCTGGCTAGCTCCATGCAATGGTGGACAGTCATGATTTAGGCTCAGGGACTTAATTCAGTGACGTTACGTCGATTCTGTAGCAAAACCTTAAACGGAAGCAAACCGGGAGGGACCTACCTAAATTTGTCGGAAACAGAAACTCGAATTCGTTGCAAAATTGGACCGTTTGTACTAGTGATTACACCATAGGTTTTAGCTAGTTTAGAGTCAATATCAAGACCTAGAATATCCGCAACGTTATTTAAAGTTAGGTTGTAAACATATTGTCAGCGAATGAAGACATGCTGTATCATCTGTGCACAGTCGCCTGTTCGTTCAAGTACAGACATCTATCTTTAATTGTAGTGCCATACCTCTATTTACTATTGCCAACAAGATAATGACCATAATTAAGTGTAAATTGTTGATAAATAAAGTAATTTATTTTCACACCCCTCCACACAGTGGCATTCAAAACAATATCCAGATATTTGCAAACAGGGTGTATGTTTTGGAATATTTTTATTCTGTACAGGATTCCTTCATTTCACTCTGTCATTTAGGTTAGTATTGTGGAGTAACTACGATGTTGTTGATCCATCCTCAGTTTAATCCTATCACAGCCATTAAACTCTTAACTGTTTTAACGTTACCATTGGCCTCATGGTGAAATCCCCGAATGGTTTCTTTCCTCTCCGGCAACAGTTGGAGAAGGACGCCTGTATATTTGTACTGACTGGGTGTATTGATACACCATCCAAAGTGTAATTAATTTCACAATGGTCAAAGGGATTTTCAATGTCTGCTTTCTTTTTTTTTACCAATCTACCAATAGGTGCCCTTCCTTGCGAGGAATTGGAAACCTCACTGGTCTTTGTGGTTGAATCGGTGTTTGAAATCCACTCCTCGGCTGAGGGACCTTACATGTGTGAGGTACAGAAATGAGAAAAAATAAAATAAATGTTAACTAACTGTTATTGCACACCAGTGTAGGCTGGAACAGAACAAATTGAATAGTATCAAACAAACGGAAACCATGCGTTTGTATTTAATATCATTCCGATGATTTCCCTCCAGCCATTACCACAAGCACGTCCTCCCCAATGAAGGTGACACCAACCTCTTGTGTTGCACAGAGTGCAACTTGTCAAGCACATTTTTACTCCTGATATAATTTAGACAGCCATAAAAGGGGTTGAATACGTATTGACTCATGACACTTAGGCTTTTAATTTAATTTGTAAACATTTCTAAAAACATAATTCCACTTTATGGGGTATTGTGGGCCAGTAACACACTTGCTTCCATTCAGCCACAAGCATTAGTGAGGTCGGGCACTGATGTTGGGTGATTAGGCCTGGCTTGCAATCGGCATTCCAATTCAACCCAAAGGTGTTCGATGGGGTCAGGGCTCTGTGCAGTCCAGTCAAGTTCTTCCACACCAATCTCAACAATTTCTTTATGCACCTCGCTTTGTGCATGAGGGTATTGTCATGCTGAAACAGCAAAGGGTCTTCCCCAAACTGTTGCCACAAAGTTGGAAGCACAGAATTGATTGCACAGAATGTCATTGTATGCTGTAGTGTTAAGCTTTCCCTTCACTGGAAATAAGGGGCAGAGCCAAAAGGCTTCCCAAGTGGTGCAGCTTGAAGCGTCACTACAGACCTGGGTACGATCCCAGGCTGTGTTACAACTGGCCGTGACCGGGAGTCTTATAGGGCGGCGTACAATTGGCCCAGCATTGTTCAAGTTAGGGAAGGGTATGGCTGTGGGGGCTTTACCTGGCTCATTGCACTCTAGCAACTCCTTGTGCTGGGCCGGGCGCCTGCAGGCTGACTTCGTCATCAGTTGAACAGTGTTTCCTCCGACACCACTGGTGCAGCTGGCTTCCGGGTTAAGCAGGCAGGTGTTAATTAAGGAGCACAGTTTGGCGCGTCATGTTTTGGAGGATGCATGACTCAACCTTCGCCTCTCCCGAGCATGTTGGAGAGTTGCAGCGATGAGACAAGATCGTAATTGGATATCATGAAACTGGTGAGAAAAAGGGGCTAGATACAAAAAAAAATGTTTTATTTTATTTTTTTAATACAACCCCAGACCATTATTCCTCCTCCACCAAAGTTTACAGTTGGCACTATGTATTGGGGCAGGTAGCATTCTCCTGGCATCCGCCAAACTCAGATTAGTCTGACTGCCAGATGGTGAAGTGTGATTCATCACTCCAGAGAACGTGTTTCCACTGTTTCAGAGTCCAATGGCGTTGAGCTTTACACCACTCCAGCTGACACTTGTCCTTGCACATGTTGATCTTAGGCTTGAGTGCAGCTCCTCAGCCATAAGAACTAATTTCCTGAAGCTCCAGACGAATAGTTCTTGTGCTGATGTTGCTTCCAGAGTCAGTTTGGAACTCGTTAGTGAATGTTGCAACCAAGGACAGACGATTTTTATGCCCTACGCGCTTCAGCACTGGGCTCTCCCATTCTGTGGGCTTGTGTGGCCTTAGCCGTTGTTGCTCCTACAAGTTTCCACTTCACAATAACAGCACTTACAGTTGACCGGGGCAGCTCTAGCAGGAAATCTGACGAACTGACCTGTTGGAAAAGGTGTCTTCCTATGATAGTGCCACGTTTAAAGTCACTGAGCTTTTCAGTAAAGCCACTCTACTGCCAATGTTTGTCTATGGAGATTGCAAGGCCATGTGCTCGATTCTATAGACTTTTCAGCCACAAGTGTGGCTGAAATAGCCAAACTCACTAATTTGAAGGGTGTCCACATACTGTTGTGTGTGTATATATAGTGTATAGCTTCAAATACTCATTCTAACCGTACTATTTATGACAAATTGAGTATATAGTATGCTTATTGGTCATAGTACAGATATAGTTAGTATAGCAAAAATTTCTGGATGTCGTACTACATTCGCCAAAATACAAAGTATACAGTTGACACTGTTTGTATACTTTTAGGCCCCATAATGGAATTCTTCAGTAAATGGGTGTGGCTTCGTCGTTTTCAGTTTTGAAGAAAATATGCAGCCATATTCAACGAGTCCAACGAGAGTGTATACAAATTCATTTTTTTTTAACCTTTATTTAACTAGGCAAGTCAGTTATGAACAAATTCTTATTTTCAATAACGACCTAGGAACAGTGGGTTAACTGCCTGTTCAGGGGCAGAACGACAGATTTGTACCTTGTAAACTCGGTGATTTGAACTTGCAAACTTCCGGTTCCTAGTCCAACGCTCTAACCACGAGGCTACCCTCCCACCCCATTGCTTTAACTAATTATGACAAATGTTAGGAAATGTAGAGCAATGTAATAAAGTAATGACTTTTCAAATAAGTTACCTTACACGTAATGTGTGCTGACAATGTGTTAGCTACGCTATCCTTACGAGCCACATAGCATATCATTACAGCAGTATGTACCAGGTATGTTTGCGAGCTATCTGACATTAGTTGACTACCAATACATCAAACTTGCCAGTATATTAACTATATGTTATCTAATGAACTACCCAACGTTTATTGACTTGATTATTCCCATCATTCTTAACTAAATGGTATAGTCGTGGTGCGTTCTCAATGGACATTCAGGTGCTTTTGTAAATTCACTCTGGCTATCTCCGTTCGGAGCACTCGTCTGAGTACTACAGAGCACAGAATAAATGATGAATTTACGAACACTCAACACCCGTTGAATATGGCCTGTGTAATTCAACGTTGGCAAAACAAAGCGTAATTTACAGTCACCAACGCTCTGGATAACATGAAAACTGCCAACCACCTCTGCTAGGGCGAGTAAAATGGTCAGAGTGAGGTGTTCTCTCATTTGTGTCTGGAAGTAGTTAGCCAGTTTAGAGAGGCAGTCAAGAACCCAAGCTAAGGTCAGAACGCTCGAAACAACCCTGCTCCTCGGTAAGAGAGTCCAGGTGTGTGTGCTCTGAACGCCCCCAGGGAGAAACACTCTGAATTTAAAAACAGAAACACCTTGAATTTAAAAATTGACAATCTGACTCTCACACTCCAGATTTAATTTAAGAACACACACAAAGTCTTACAGTCTAGCTAGGAATTTGTTACGCTAGCAAGAGACTGCATAGCAACAGCACCAACTTCAGGTAGACAGGCGAAGCGTTAGTACGCTCAACTGAAAGGATACCGTTTACAGCGGGATGGGCAAATCCAGTCCTCGAGGGCCTGACTGGTGTCACAGTTTGCTCCAGCTAATACACCTGACTCCAATAATCACCTAATCATGATCTTCAGTTTAGAATGCAATTTGATTAATCAGCTGTGTTTGTTAGGGATGAAGAAAAAGTGATACCAATCAGGCCCTCGAGGACTGGAGTTGCCCACCCATGGTTTACAGTATACTAAAATTAACTAATAGTATATAGTCATGAAGTATGTAGTGATTATTATTATTTGACCATGCTGGTCATTTATGAACATTTGAACATCTTGGCCATGTTCTGTTATAATCTCCACCCGGCACAGCCAGAAGAGGACTGGCCACCCCTCATAGCCTGGTTCCTCTCTAGGTTTCTTCCTAGGTTTTGGCCTTTTCTAGGGAGTTTTTCCTAGCCACCATGCTTCTACACCTGCATTGCTTGCTGTTAGAGGTTTTAGGCTGCTTTTCTGTACAACACTTTGAGATATCAGCTGATGTAAGAAGGGCTATATAAATACATTTGAATTTGATTTGATATACAGTATGTTAGTATGGGCATTCGAACATAGCTTATGTGTCATGTGTCCAACTTTGCCTACTAATCATGGGATATTGTGTAGCAGCCTACAGTGGCGCAAACGGTCCACCTGTACCTTTATTGCAATAAGGTACTAAAGTAAAACTACAGAAAATGTGGCAAAGAAATTAACTCTTATGTTCTGAATACAGCACGTTATGTTTGTGGCAATTCCAACACATTACTAAGTACCACTCTTCATATTTTCATGCAAGGTGATGGGTGCATCATGTTATGGGTATGCTTGTCATCGGCAAAATCCTAGAGGAAAAGCTGGTTCATTCTGCTTTCTTGAAAATGGCTGTTTAGCAATGATCAACAACTTGACAGAGCTTTTGCAAATATTGTACAATCTAGGTGTGCAAAGCTCTAATAGACTAACATCATAATCAAACTGGCTCAGTGTGTGTGTGCTCCATCGTGCGCATGTTGAGTTTGTCTATCCCCACCAGACATGATCAGGACACGCAGGTTGAAATATCAAAACGAACTTTGAACCAACTATATAAATTTGGGGACAGGTTGAAACACACATGAAACATATAATGTTATTGTTCACATACATGTTTTTAGCAGATGTTATAGCGGGTGTAGCGAAATGCTTGTGTTTCTAGCTCCGACAGTGCAGTAATATCTAACAAGTATTATCTAAAAATTTCACAACCTATACACAATACACACAAATCTAAGTAAAGGAATGTAATTAAGAATATATAAATATATGGACGAGCAATATCAGTGCGGCATAGACTAAGATACAGTAGAATAGTATAGAATACAGTGTGTGTGTGTGTGTGTGTGTGTATATATATATACATACATATATACATACACACACACACACACACACACAGTGGGGCAAAAAAGTATGGTGCTTTGTGGTTTGCTTAATAGAAGGAATTTGAAATTATTTTGATACTTAGGTAGATTTGATCAATTACATGTACTTTTGATACTTAAGTATATTTAAAACTAAATACTTTTGGACTTTTACACAAGTAGTATTTTACTGGGTGACTTTCACTTTTACTTGAGTCATTTTCTATTAACTTATCTTTACTTTTACTCAAGTATGACAATTGGGTACTTTTTCCACCACTGCCCTTAAGACACCCACATTAGGAAGCTTGCTCAACAAGAAGCCAATACTCGACCTGTTATTATTAGCTCTATAACCCAGACACACTCAGGTAAAACTTCACACAGGGAATAGAGCAGGAAATAAATCAGACTCTTTCTCAGTTGTTTTCTCCTTGAATCTGGGACCCTGTCCAGAACCCAAGAGGAAAAAAATCAAGGACAATCAATAACATTTTGAATTCAACCTGAATTTCAAACAGGGTTAGGGTTGAGTGCCCTCTGGTGGAAGTCTGGTATTTTGACAAATGGAACCAGACAGTAACCACTTAATACTATTAACTACATTTGATTAACTGAGTTTATAGATATTTAATAATATTGACAATAAAATTTATACTTTTACTAGCTACAAGGCTAAGAGCTCATTCATTTCTCAGTTGCAGAACATAGTTCAAGTAGTCAGTTCTTCAGTCATCTTATATCAACCTTGAGGTAATTTGCAGGTTAGAATATTGAAATGATGAGTTACGCATATTCTATGCCATGTCAGGATTTGTGGCCCTCTAATCAAGACTAGTAAATTCACATGACTCAACCAATATTGAAACAAATGTATCCCAGTGGTGTAGAGTGGTGATATGTGCCAAACTAGTTAAGTGACTCATCCTTGAATTATGAGGTCCAGTTGAGCAAAAGGCACAGAACAAATCACATTTTAATTGTCACATGCTTTGGAAACAAGGTGTAGACTATCAGTGAAATGTTTACTTACGAGCCCTTCCCAACAATGCAGTACAATAAAAAAATAATCATATTTTTTTCTATTATTATTATTAACACAAGGAATAAATACACAATGAGTAATGATTGTACTGGTACCCTATGTATATAGCCAAGCTGAGACGATGTGCAGGGGTACAAGGAATTGGGCTATTGAGGTAGATATGTACAGATAGGTAGGGGTAAAGTGACTAGGCAACAGGGTAAATAATAGACAGTAGCAGCAGTGTATGTGATGAGTTTGTAAATGTGTGTGTGGTGAATATGTGCCTGTGTAAGTGTGTGATTCCAGTGTGTGTGTGTGTGCATAGTCAAAAAGAGTTGACTATGCACATACACAAGATGCTCTCAATGGTGTAGTTCTATAACTTTTTGAGGGCACACGCCAAATCTTTTTAGCCTCCTGAGGGGGAACAGTTGTTGCCGTGTCCTCTTTAAAAAAAATGTTGTAAGTTATTTATTTCCCTTTTTCTCCCCAATTTCGTGGTATCCAATTGGTAGTTGTTACAGTCTTGTCTCATCACTGCAACTCCCGTACTGACTCGGGAGAGGCGAAGGTCGAGAGCCATGCATCCTCCGAAACACAACCGACCTAGCCGCACTGCTTCTTGACACAACGCACATCCAACCCGGAAGCCAGCCGCACCAATGTGTCGGAGGAAACACCGTACACCTGGCGACCTGGTCAGCGTGCACTGCGCCGGGCCCGCCACAGGAGTCGCTGGTGCGCGATGAGACAAGGATATCCCTGCCACCCAAACGCTGGGCCAATTGTGCGTCGCTCCCTGGACCTCCCAGTCGCGACCGGCTGCGACAGAGCCTGGGCTCAAACCCAGAGTCTCTGGTGGCACAGCTAACACTGCGATGCAGTGCCTTAGACCACTGCGCCACCCGGGAGGCCGCCGTGCCCTCTTCATGACTGTGTTGGTGTGTTTGGACCATAATAGATCCTTAGTGATGTGGACACTGAGGAACTTGAAGCTCTCAACCCTCTCAACCAGTTTGGCCCTCCATTTCCTGTAGTCCACGATAAGCTCCTTTGTCTTGCCCACATTGAGGGAGAGGTCTTTGACCTCCTCCCTGTAGGCTGTCTCATAATCGTTAATGATCAGGCCCACTACCTTTATGTCATCGGCGAACTTGATGATGGTGTTGGAGTTGTGTGCGGCCACACAGTCATGGATGAACAGGGAGTACAGCAGGGGACAAAGCACGCACCCTGGAGGGGCCACAGTGTTGAGGGTCAACGTGATGGATGTGTTGTTGCCTACCCTCACCACCTGGAGGCGGCCCGTCAGGAAGTCCAGGACCCAGCTGCAGAGGGAGGTGTTCAGGGACTTAACTTAGTGATATCTTGGAGTGCATTAAGGTGTTGAATACTGAGCTGTAGTCTATTAACTTCGTTTTCAAATAGGTGTTTCTTTTGTCCAGGTGGGAAAGGACTGTGTGGAGTGCAATAGAGATTGCGTCATCTGTGGCTCTGTTTGGACATTAAGTGAATTGGAGTGGGTCCAGGGTTCTGTGATGATGGTGTTGATATGAGCCATAACCAGCCTTTCAAAGCTTATCATGGCTACAGATGTGAGTGCTATGGGACGGAAGTAATTTTGACAGGTTACTTTGGTGTTCTTGGGCACAAGGTCTATAGTGGTCTGCTTGAAACATGTAGCACAGACATCAGGTTTACTTTTTTAGAACAACCCCCTTTGTCAAACTGTTTTATTTGCTTATTGCTGCTTGTCATAAATTCACTGACATTGGGATTGAAGAGCCAGAGAATGTCAAGGCCCTTTTTATCTGCAATAATGATGTTGTTTTGTGGTCCTCTCTGGCTATACAGGTCTGAATAATGTCGGAACAAGATTTGGCGGAGATAGTGCAGATAGCAGTGGAGGACTTGGGCCAGGGCGACCAGACTGGTAAGATCTATATTACAAAGTTCTGTCCAATCACCATAACTAGGGCCATGTGACCTGACAAGGAAAACCACATGGGGGAAATTGCTGGCTTTCAATAAATGTCCAAAAATGTCTCTATACATCCATTTGTCTCTATACATCCATTTGTCTGTATTGAAAAGGAAGGGTCACCATTGACTAACTATCCATTGGCTAATGGTGATGCTTCACTTCTGGCTTTAGATGTTTTATTTTTAATGGTAGCTACTACCCATGTGGGTACATTAGCAACAGATTGAAATTGTTTAAAGGTTTTTAAAAACAATTCTAATAAATTGAAAAGGGATTTTTACAATCTATCAGATATCGACAGAATAATAGCACATAATCTTTTTTTACTGGCATGGACAAATAATGGGGTTCATGGAGGTGTGTTGGGTCATTGTACTGTTGAAAACAAATTATAGTCTCATGAAGGTCAAATCAGATGGCTGGAATTTGGGTGTTAAATTTGTCAAATTTCACTTTTGTAGAATGCACATATTAATGTAATGTAATAGTGTGTATGTATGCATGTATGTACACACACACACAATTTGTTAATGTATCAGGTATTTAAAAAAATATTCTTTGTTAAAGTAAAGTAAAAGATATTTGCATAGAAAAACAGGTTATAACCGTTACAGAAATGTTACACAAAATATCTGCGTGCACTATTTCTGAAAAGACTGCACGCACACACAAATATTGAGATTTATAAACTGGCACATGCCATACATACACATGTTTCCCGTTATAAATCAGACCTGAATGAAGAACTGTCCACGCATAAACACGCATTATAACTCTTCCTGAATAGTGCCCATCATTCACCTTTTATGGTGACAATAATGCTCTTTTTTGCTGTATACTTTGGAAGATTGGAATTAGGCCAAGACAGTATATCTAAAGGAATTATCAATGGCGAACTTGATCAACTGTCTTTGGTGGTGTTGGCCAAATATTTTTTTTTGCAGTGACATTTGCTGTATCTGACCGTTTCAAATGGATGTGGACCTGTAAACAGATTGTTTGAATTCAATAATGTTTTGCATTTACTTTCTCCTGAACCTAAATATGCTGCACTGCCCGCGATTTCTGAAACATTGACTACTCTGAAAAAAATGAAAACAACAGTAGGCCTATTTACAGTGGTAGCCTATACACTTCAATGCAAAATATCAACTGTCTATTCAGCTGTTAAATTCTACTGTATGTTATAAACCGTGCTTCCTTTCGGATGCATAGAGCGACAACGTGAAATTATAATAATCTAATAGGTCCAATGAAATGAGAGATGCACATGGTCATTTGTTGTATGGCTATTTTGGGAATATGAATTCATGGCCAGAAAAGGTAGAATGGTTATGATATACAGTACCAGTCAAAAGTTTGGACACACTTACTCATTAAGGGTTTTTCTTTATTTTTTACATTTTAGAATAATAGTGAAGACATCAAAACTATGAAATAACACATAGAATCATGTAGTAACCAAAAAAGTCTTAATAATTTATATTCGTCAAAGTAGCCACCCTTTACCTTAATAACAGTTTTGCACACTCTCGGTATTCTTTCAACCAGCTTCACCTGGAATGCTTTTCCAACACTCCCAAAGGAGTTCCCACATATGCTGAGCACTTGTTGGCTGCTTTTTCTTCATTCTGTTGTCCAACTCATCCCAAATCATCTCAATTGGGTTGAGGTCAGGTGATTGTGGATGCCAGGTCATCTAATGCAGCACTCTCACTCTCCTTCTTGCTCAAATAGCCCTTACACAGCCTGGAGGTGTGTTGGGTCATTGTCCTGTTGAAAACAAATTATAGTCAAACCAGATGGGATGGCGGATCGCTGCAGAATGCTGTGGTAGCCATCCTGATGAAGCGTACCTTGAATTCGAAATAAATCACTGATGGTGTCACCAGCAAAGCACCATCACACCACCTCCTCCATGCTTCACGGTGAGAACCACACATGCAGAGATAATCTGTTCACCTACTCTGCATCTCACAAAGACACGGCAGTTGGAACCAAAAATCTCAAATTTGGACTCATCAGACCAAAGGACAGATTTCCACCGGACTAATGTCCATTGCTCGGGTTTCTTGGCTCAAGCAAGTGTTTTCTTCTTTTTGGTGTCCTTTACTAGTGGTTTCTATGCAGCAATTTGACCATGAAGGCCTGATTCACACAGTGGTATCTGAATAGTTGATGTTGAGATGTGTCTGTTACTTGAACT